>NC_056737.1:918041675-918116675 GCF_019279795.1 Protopterus annectens
AAACCTCTTATTATCTAAATTGATGTTACCCCCATTTGAACCAGCCTCCTCTTGTACATTGAAGTATTTGTCGTGGAAGACCCTCTTCTTGGTAGCCATTACATCCGCTAGGCGAGTATCTGAGCTTCAGGCTCTCTCCGTTAAACACCCTTATTTAATCTTTCACTCTGACAGAGTATCTCTTCACACTAATTCATCCTTTCTTCCCAAAGTTTGCTCTATTAATAATATTAATCAATCCATTGAATTACCCACCTTTTTCAAGAATCACTCCAATAAAATGGAGTATATGTTACACAAGTTGGATGTCCACAGACAACTTAGATTTTACTTAGATAGAACAAAAGATCACAGAAAATCTGATCAACTTTTTGTAGCCTTTGCTGATAGCAAGAAAGGTGTAGCGGTTACTAAAATAACTCTTTCTAAATGGTTAACTGATTGTATTATCTATGTTTATGATTCTTCAAATCAAGCTTTATCTGTCAAACCCAAAGGACATTCTACAAGATCAGTGTCTACATCCTTGGCTCATGCAGCTCGCCTACCATTAGACGCTATTTGTGCGGCTGCTACTTGGTCTAAACCACATACATTCATTTCTCATTACAAGGTAGACAAGGTTTCTAGGGACAGGGCAACCTTTGGTTCCACTGTGCTCAAGAACGTCCTCCGTGAGTTCCTCAGGAACATGGAGCTAGGGCGGCTACCCATGTGTAAGAACAAACGGCGAGATCGAACACTCTCACATATAGAAGTTATGTCCTTACCATAACGTTCCATGTGGAGTGTTCATCTCGCCTTTGTTCTTACATTCCCACCCTCCCACCCTCAGGAATAACGTTCTTTTTGGTGCCTGGTCTGGGTTATTCTGCTTCTGCATTGCAGTTGTTGTATATATGATATACATGTATATATATATATATATATATATATATATATATATATAGATAGAAGTATTTTTTGTGTCTGAGTTTTGGCATGAATGTGTTCTCTCTCTGACTGCTGGTTTGCTTGCAAACTAGATCTGAGGTAAAGGCAGAGGGGGATTGTGGGTATTAGGTTGTCTCGAGCTTCTTCTCGATGCAGAGCTTGCAAGCGGCCGACACGGAGCCGAGGATCGGCTCCGAACCCATGTGTAAGAACAAAGGCGAGATGAACACTCCACATGGAACGTTATGGTAAGGACATAACTTCTATTTGTGTCTTTTGGCTTTTCCCGGTTAGGGGGTCGCCACAGCGGAACTCCGGTCCGCTAATGATTGGCAGTAGATTTTTACGTGCCGAGTTGCCGGCCCTGATGCACAGCCTTCAACGAAGGTACGCCCATTCATGCATGTCTCCACACAGAAGACGCTATAGTTGAGAATCGAACAGGGCAATGTCTTATTGTTAGGCAACAATGCTACCGCAGCACCACAAACTCTTGACTAACACTATGTAGTAAAATGTATTGTCTTGTGTTTTGACAATTTATTATTAAATATTTTGTGGAGATAATTTAAGCTCTTTAGAGTACCTGCATGCCTTTGGTAAAATTGTACAAAATTACTACAATAGCTTTAGCCGTGGACTATACTACTAATTGGATAATAATATTGCACAGTAATAATTGGACACCCTTTTAAGGGCCTTTGAGTAGCTGATAAATATTAGTGGGTGGTGGCAGCTGATACTACCTTATAGTCTGGGGAAAAAGGGGGCACAGCTGGAGAACTTGTGCCAGCCTTCCCCGGGTGTGTCTGTGTGGTTATATAAACTCTTCTCAAAGTGTGTGTGTGTGTCTTTGTCAGCTACTTGGGCAGAGACACGAAGCACTGGTTGGTCAGAGAGGGAGCTGGAGGTTTTAGCTTGCCCACTAGGCTGAGATCTGGACCCTATAGCTGTGCCAGTTGGGAGTCTTATTGGGGACCTGGAGAGTAAGGAAGCAACCAGCCCTGGACTGTCTGTGATCTCTGTGTGCTGTTAAGGGAAATTGCACTTTACTGTGTGTGTTTATCATTTCCTCCTATATGAGACGCCCCTCACTGGTGTTAGTGGTGAGGATTGAGGCTCCTTGATTGCTGGGCCAGGGCACGGGCATCACAGATGCTTCTGTTTTTGGCCCAAAGGTAAAAGACACTTTAGCCAGGTGTGTAAAGGATGGTAAGACCCTGTCTGCCGTGGGCATGCATTTTTCCACCCCCCCCCCAATTATCCTAATCTAGTAATCAGGGGTGTGGAAAGAGGTGGTACAAGAAATCCAAGGGTCCTTTCCATGACACATGTGGCGAGTTTCCTCCCAGGGCAGAGAGGGAACTCTTCTGGAAGATGCCCTTACAGAGTCAAAGGGGTTCCGCGTAATCAGCCTTATCAGCGCTCCTGAAGAGTGGCCCAACTGCTTACCCTCTAGAAGCAGTCTGGGGATGGTTCTCTCTGCACCACTTTGCCTGACAAATGATAACCACAGATATTTGGGTACAGATGATAATTACTAGAGGCTATCACGTACCTTTCAGTCTTTACCCAAGGCCGCTAAGGCATATGCCCGATGTTCCACCCAGTCAAAGGGAAGCAGAAGATCAAGAGATAAAAAAGCTGCTCCTAAAAAGAGTCATCCAAGCAGTCCCACCAGACCACATAGGATCCGTTTTTTACTCCAGGTTCTTTTTATTGCCAAAAAAAACAGGGGACTGGAGGCCAATCTTAGACCTCAGTATCCTAAATAAATTTGTCAAACAAACAAAATTCCAGATGGTCACAGTTCAGTCTATTCTACCTTTTCTAGAGAAAGACGATTGGATGTGCTCGACGGATCTTCAGGATGTGTATTAGCACATAAATATGGACACATGCTCCAGAAGATTCCTCCACTTCTGACTGGGAGGCAATCACTACCAATTCCGAGCACTGCCCTTTGGTCTCTGTACGGCCCCCGTAGTGTTCAACAAATGCATGGCAGTGGTAACAGCTCACTTGAGACTGCAAGGACTCCAGGTGTTTCCGTACTTAGATGATTGGAGAGGAAGCACGTGGCTTCCAAGGAATCCCATAACGAAGATGCAGGCTACGATGAAGGGGAAGGGTCCCCACGGTCACCCCTGAGGATTTCTCCTTTAGAGACGTACTGGAAATTGTAAAGCAGTGGGCAGACTGGAATCCCATCAGCCCTTCCTCTGAGGAGTCTGTATGCTTGTGCAGGCTTTCTGTGCTCAACCCTCTATGTCTTGGGTAACCCCGCCTGCAGATGACCTAGTTCAGCTCATCATGCAGCGTGCTTGAAGGAATCCTGACACCATTGAACCCATCCCCTGGAGACCAGACAAAATTCTTTCTCCACCAGAGGACTACCCACACTGGTCCAAAGGCCTACCAGTGGACACTATGGTGGTGGCGACAGCCACGAAGAAGGAGCTCACTGAGGAGAGCTCTACTGTCCATCCCACTAACAGGGAGTCTCTGGCAATAGGCTAGGGAAGTGGGTGTTTTTTTCATCGACCTTTGTTAGTCAGTCCTTGAATTACTTGGCATACTTTACCCGGCTTTAGAGAGACCTAATCACGGAACTCTCGGGAACCTTCGCAGGAGCAGTTTCTGACAGCTTGCCACCCTGGAGTCCATATCTAACTTGTCCATGTGGTTGATTTCACATACTACTGAAGGGGGGCTAGAGCAGCCGGTGCAGGCGTTGTCGTGAGATTTTACGCCTGGATGCGCTTATACAATTTTGTGGATCCTTTTAAGTTTTCCTTTCTCAGTGCTCATATGGAGGCCTCTTTGCTTTTTGGCCCAAAGGTAAAAGACACTTTAGACAAGCTTGAAAAGGATGGTTTGACCCTGTCTGCCATGGGCATGCATTTTCCCACCCCCAATAATCCTAATCTAGGAATCAGAGGAGTGGAAAGATGTGGTACAAGAAATTCAAGGGTCCTTTCCCTGACACACGTGGTGAGTTTACTTCCGGGGAAGAGGGGGAACTCATCTGGAAGATGCCCCTACAGTGGTAAAGGGGGTAGGCATAATCAGGGCTCCAGAGATTCTTTCTCTGGACAGCCCTATCAACACTCCTGAAGAGGGTCCCAATTGCTTACCTCTGGAAGCAGTCTCGGGATGATTCTCTCTGCACCACTTTGCCTGGCAAATGCTAACCACAGATATTTGGGTACAGATGATAATTACTAGAGGCTATCACATACCTTTCAGTCTTTACCCAAGGCCGCTAAGGCATATGCCCGATGTTCCACCCAGTCAAAGGGAAGCAGAAGATCAAGAGGTAAAAAAGCTGCTCCTAAAGAGTCATCCAAGCAGTCCCACCAGACCACATAGGATCCGTTTTTTACTCAAGGTTCTTTTTATTGCCAAAAAAGAGAGGGGACTGGAGGACAATCTTAGACCTCAGCATCCTAAACAAATTTGTCAAACAAACAAAATTCTGGATGAGCACATTTCAGTTTATCCTACCTTTTCTAGAGCAAGACAATTGGATGTGCTCGATGGATCTTCAGGATGCGTATTACCACCTAAAAATGGACACATGCTCCAGAAAATTCCTCCGCTTCCAACTGGGAGGCAGTCACTACCAATTCTGAGCACTGCCCTTTGGTCTCTCTACAGCCCCCATAGTGTTCACCAAATGCATAGCAGTGATAACAGCTCACTTGAGACTGCAATGACTCCGGGTGTTTCCGTACTTAGATGATTGGCTCCTTACCGCCCCCACTAACCGTCTACTGGTTACAGCCTTACATTACACCCTAAAGCTAGCAAAATACTTGGGATCTCAATAAACAAGGAGAAATACAAACTCTGTAATTCATAGGGACAACTTTCAATACTCAGTCTTACCTAGTCTCCCTCCCATTTCACAGATTAGAAAGACTGAGGTCTCAACTCTGGATTATACTGTCTCAGGACAAAGTTTCATCTCGGGCAGTCCTTCAACTACTAGTATCAATGGCAGCATCGATTGCAATAGTTCCCTCGGCAAGACTACACATGAGGCTTCTACTAACACAGTGGTCTTTCCCATTTTTAATTTCTCCAAATGTTTTGGGTTTCTCTTACCATGATGGGAATGGACCCCATTCCTAAGTCAAAGTACGATTAAAGTTCATGAAATTAGTATTGTTTCACTCTTTGATATCAGCCAAAAGTGCTCTTCCCAGCACCTGCAATGTGCCCAGTAATGACTCCTGCAGTTCATGTGGAGTTACATGTGTTGGTAGTATATCTAAATAAGATTTTAGACACTGTTTTATATGACCCGTTGCTCCTACTACTATTGGAACTATTTGGAAATCTTTCTTCCACATTGCTCTCGTTTCTGCTTGCAGATCCTTATATTTTATAACTTTGTCTCTCTGTGCACGGGATACTGTAGTCACTGGGTGTGGTGATTTCAATGATCAATGCTACTGTCATCTTCTTTTCCTGGACCACTATATCTGGTTTTCTAGCATCTATCTTTTGGATTGTTGGTAATGGATGATCCCATGCAATGTAGACTTCATAATTTTCTGTGATGCTTTGTGGCTCATGTTTCCAGTGCTTTGTAGCTGCTTCATAACCATAAAACTTGCACAACCCCCAGGGCAACAGTCTCTCCACATTATTGTGCCTTTCAGTATACAGTCCTTCTGCCATTAGTATGTCACAACCAACAACGAGGTGTGCAACTGTTTCCAATTCAGTTTTACAAAACCTACATTTGTCTGTTTCTCCCATGTTTAATGGACTTTGTAAACCAGCTTGTATGTAGCTGCCAATATTGACCTTTCATCTCTTGGTTTGAATTCACCTCTCCTTAACCATTCCTGCATTCATTCTTGATCAACGTGAGGTTCTTCCAGAAGTTTTCAATACTTGCAACTATATTTATGCATTTTCCACATTTCTTGCCTTTTCATCTGATCCTTCACCTTATATTCTTTCTTTTGTTTTTTTGGCAGATTCAGTTGCTGCCTGATTTTTATCTACTTCTGGTTTGATTTCCATTCCTGTTTGATGCCGATTTGCTTCTGCTAGATTAAGCAGGGAAGTCATCTTAGATTTATTCTCATGTTTCAAAACTTTCACTACATTTGGGTCTTGTGAGGTCAGCAGATGTGTGGAGTCCTACGATTGCAGATCTGTACATGTAATCAATTTCAAGGAGGCCCATCCCTCCTTTAGAATGGGGAATCTTGGTATGCACTGATTTTTATAGATCATTTGGGGAGCATGAAGCATCATTCTTGTTTTAATATCTAATCTATCCAACACGTTTTGGGGCCAATCAATCACTCCAAAACTGTAACTTAGGACAAGAAGAGCAAATTGGTTTATAGCTTGGATTTTGTTCACAGATGTCAATGTTGTTTTCATGATTAAAGTCTTCTAAAATATTCCTTACTAAATTTTACTTGCATTTGTTTGTGTTTTATTGCTGATCCTTCATCAGTTCCCAAGTATTTATACACTCTCTCTTGCTCAAGCTTTTATATCACATTCTTGTCCCAAACTGATGTTTTCCTGGTGCTGCGGTTTTCCTGCTTTAAAGGTTGCTTTTGCATATTTATCAAGGCCAAATGACATTCTAATATCATCTGAAAAAGTTTTGTCAACCTGCAGTTGTGCTTTTAGTTCCTTTTCTGATGAGCTATTTTTAAATCATTGACAAATCGAAGATGAGAAGTTTTTAGACTTTGTTTTCTTGGAGACAAATTGTAGCCATGGCCTAAGCTGTTAAGTAAACAGCTTAATCAGTTAAGGGCAAGGTAGAACAGCAACAGTAACAGAGTCACCCTGGAATATCCCCCTTGGAATTTTTATCCCTGAAATAAAAATTTGTCCTTTATCATGGTTTAATTGTAAAGTTGTCTGCCATTGTTTCATGGTCACTGTAACATAGTCAATCAGTGTAGGATGTATCTTATACATTTTTACGCACTCTTTTATCAATGAATGTGGGGTAGTATCAAATGCTTTTTTGTAGTCGGTCTATGCCATACTTAGATTATTCTCCTTTGTACAGTTCTCCACTATGACTTTAACAGCAAATGAGTCTTTTTTCCATATTACTTTCTTTTATTGCCCTTTTTTCTACTTCTGCTAACACAGTGGTCTCAATCTTTTTTTTGATTTCTCCAAGTCTTTTGGGTTTCTAATACCATGACGGGATTGGACCCCATTTCTAAATCAGAGTACAATTAAAGTTCATGAAATTAATATTATTTCACTCTTTGATGTTAGCCAAAAGTGCTCTTCGCAGTACCCGCAATGTGCCCAGCAATGACTCTTCCTGCAATTCATACGGTGTTACATGAATTGGTAACATATCTAAATATGATTGTAAATTATTTTTTATAATCATAGTTGCTCCTACTACTACTGGAACTGTCTGGGTATCTTTCTTCCACATGGCTCTCGTTTCTGCCTGCAAATCAAGGTATTTTATGACTTTGTCTCTCTCTGTACGCAAGACACTATAGTCACTAGGTGTGGCAATTTCAATGATCAATGCTACTTTTATCTTCTTTTCTTGGATCACTATGTCTGGTTTTCGAGCATCTATCTTTTGGACTGTTAATATTGGGTGATCCCATGTGATGCAAACTTCATCATTTTCTATGATTCTCTATGGCTCATGTTTCCAATGATTTTCAGCCATTTCGATACTATAATGTTTGCACAATCTCCAGTGTAACAATCTCGCCACATTATTATGCCTTTCAGTATACAGTCCCTCTGCCATAAGAGCATCGCAACCAGCAATAAGGTGTGTAACCGTTTCCAACTCGGTTCCACAAAACCTACCTATGTTTGTTTCTCCCACATGTTCAATGGTCTTAGTAAACCAGCGTGTGCGCAGCCCACTATGTTGAGCTGCCAATATTAACCTTTCATTTCTTGATGTAAATTCACCTCTCCTTAACCATTCTTGCGTTCATTCTTTATCAACATGAGGCTCTTCCAGAAGTTTTTTTATACTTGCAACTATATTTATGTTTTTTCCACATTTCTTGCCTTCTCATCTGATCCTTCAACTTATATTCTTTCTTTTCTTTTTTAACACTTTCAGTTGCTGCCTGGTTTTTATCCACTTCTGGTTTGATTTCCATTCTTGCTTGACGTGAATATGCTTCTTCTAAATTAAGCAGACATGTCATCTTAGATTTATTCTCCTCATGTTTCAAAACTTTCACCACATTTGGATCTTGTGATGTCAGTAGATATGTGTGGAGTCCCACAATTGCAGATCTATACATGTAATCAATTTCAAGGAGGCCCATCCCTCCCCCATAATGGGGATATATAATCTTGGTATACACTGATTTTTATAGATCATTTGGTGAGCATGAAGCATCCTTTTTGTTTTGATATCCAATCTATCCACCACCTTTTTTTGGGCCATTCAATCACTCCAAAACTATAAGTTAGGACAGGAAGAGCAAATTGATTTATAGCTTGGATCTTGTTCCTAGGTGTCTGCTGTTTTCAGGATTAATTTAAGTCTTCTAAAGTACCCCTTACTAAGCCTTATTCACATTTGTTCGTGTTTTATTGCTGATCCTTCATCAATTTCCAAGTATTTATACACCCCCTCCTGCTCAAGTTCTTTTATATCACATTCTTGTCTGAAACTGATGTTTTCCTGGTGCTGCAATTTTCCTTTTTTAAAAGTTGCCTTTGCACATTTATCAAGACCAAATGATATTCCGATATCATCTGTAAAAGTTTTGACAAACCTGCAGCTGTGCTTTCAGTTTCCACATCTGATGAGCTATACAATTTTAAATCAATAAAGAGAAGATGAGAAGTCATTAGACTTTGTTGTTTTCTAGAAGCCAAATTGTAGCCATGGCCTAGGCTGTTAAGTAAGGCAGAGTAACAAGGGTGACAGAGTTGCCCTGGAATATCCCCCTTTGAACTTTTATCCCTGGGATAATAATCTATCCTTTATCATGGCTTAATTGCATAGTGGTCTGCGACTGTATCATGATTACTGTAATGTAATCGATCAATGTAAGGTGTATTTTATACATTTTTAAGCACTCTTTTATCCATGAATGTGGGATACTATCAAATGCTTCTTTGTAGTCAATCCATGCCATACTTAGGTTCTTTCCCTTCTTACAATTCTCCACTATAACTTTGTTTAACAACAAATGGTCCTTTGTTCCATATGACTTTCTTTTATTGCCTTTTTGTTTTCTTCTAAATGATTATATACTCTGTCAGCGTCAATTCCCGTGTATAGTTTGTATGTTGCCGGAAGACAAGTTATTGGCCTATAATTTTTAGGGTAGCTTGCAGGTTCACTCTTAAGTAAGAGCATTGTTTTTCCTGCTGGTAACCAGTGCAGTGTATGTTCGGGGTGCATATATAAATAGCTCTTACTCATGGCTAAATCATCATGCAAAGAAGTTAATACTTTAAGCCAAAAGTTAGGTAGTGCATCTGAGCCTGTGGTTTTCCAGTTAGAGGCCCCCTTTTGACTCAACCGATGTCCTTTCAGATCTGCATAACAAATTGATGAAAACAAGATTTATTTTGGTGGGTGAATCCAGAAAAAGACCTATAGAGTCGTCCTTTCTTCCCCTCTCAACCCAAGGGCATTATGACCATGGATGCATCCCTGATAGGGTAGGGGGGGGGTATTTCAAGGGAAAGACAGTCCAAGGCACTCGG
Source organism: Protopterus annectens (assembly GCF_019279795.1). Taxonomy (NCBI): domain Eukaryota; kingdom Metazoa; phylum Chordata; order Ceratodontiformes; family Protopteridae; genus Protopterus; species Protopterus annectens. The sequence goes on from NC_056737.1 coordinate 918,051,324, forward strand.
TCACCTGTGGAGTCCAACCTGCATATCAGTGTTCTAGAACTGAGGGCAGTGCTCGTAGAGTTGCAAGCATTCCAATCTGTCCTCCCATCAGGGACAATTGCTATCCAGTCCGACACCGTCACTGGTTTGGTATATCAACAAACAAGGGGGAACTAGGTCCTACTCGTAGTGTCGAGAGGCCATGAGAATTTGGCAATTGACGATAGCTTCCAACCGCTTTCGGAGAGCAATGCACATTCCCAGGGATTCCAATGTGATTGCAGACAAACTGAGCATTTGCATTCTCCTGCCTCATGAATGGCCCCTCAACCTATCAGAGCAGTGAAGATCTTCAGTTGCTGGAGCCAACCTTGCGATCTATTTGCATCCCCTGCAAACCACAATTCCCCCTCAGGGGGATCCCCGAGGGACACTCTAGTACACGATTGGCCCACAGGGCTTCTTTATGCTCCCCCCCCCTTTCCCCTCATCCCACAATTTCTTAAGAAGGTCCTTCGGTTGAGAAGCAGAGTAATCCTCATTGCACCATATTGGTCCTGACAATTTCCCTTCCTTTGGCCTCACCTAATACATCCACCATGGATTCTGGATCCAACTCCAGAATTGCTGTTGCACCTTCAAGGATTGATGCATCCAAATGTATCTAGCCTCAAGCTGATAGCTTGGTTCCTCCACTTCCAGTAAATGCTAGGCAAAATAACCTATCCTCCACTGTACATCCCATTCTTCTGGCTTCCCATAAACCATTCACAAGAAATCTTTATCTCAGCAAGTGTAAAAGATTCATTATCTGGTCCTGAGAGAAGGGAATACATCCATTTTCATCCCTGCTTATGCTATTGGACTATTTATCAAATCTCTTTCATTCAAGAGCAGCAGCTTCAACTATTCGAGTGCACCTATTGGCTATCTGTAACTTCCCTAATGGCTTCCAGGACTCTTCTTTGATTTCTCACTGTCTCTGTAAAACCTTTTTGAAGGGTGTCGCACACATTAGGCCACCTTTCAAAGAGCCAATAGAACCCTGGAATTTGGTACTAGTTCTACAATCCCTGACTCATCCTCCATTCGAATCTGCTGCCACTTGCAACATAACATTTTTATCCTGGAAAACTTTATTCTTGGTAGCTATTACCTCAGCAAGATGAATATCTAAACTACAAGCCTTGTGCATAAAATGTCCTTACATGGTTTTCCATAAAGACAGAGTATCACTCCGGACTAATCCTACCTTCTTACCCAAAGTTATTTCTGATTTGACTATCAATCAAACAATTGATCTGCCAATTTTCTTTCTAAATTTTTTTAACAAAGGGGAATATTCACTACATATAGTTGATGTGCAAAGACAGTTGCAATTCTACTTGGACAGGACAAAATTATTACTAAGATCTGACCAATTATTCGTATCATTCTCAGGACCAAAATTGGGAAGATCTTTTCCAAAGTGACTCTATCAAAGTGGTTGAGAGATTGCATTTGCTTTATTTACCAATAAAACAAAGCTCTTCTACCTTCCAAGATCAAAGCGCATTCAGCTAAATCAGTTGCAACATCTATTGCCTTCCATGAAAGAGCTTCCATGGATGACATTTACCCAGCAGCAACATGGGCCACTCCTCATACCTTTATTATGCATTACAAATTGGATTTGGTCTCCAGAGGGAGAGCCTGCTTTGGTTCAGTGGTGCTCAGGAATATCCTTCCATAAGGCCTCCCAGGAAATAAAGTAGCTAGAAACTCTTTCCCATCACTAAGGAATGAATGAAGATTAACATCAGATAAAGAAATTATGTTGTTACCATAACGTTCCATCTGTTGTTTATCTTCATTCATTCATTAGTTCCCACCTGCCATCCCCCTCCACAAGACTCCCAAAGGTCCAGATATGGTCCTACCTCAAAGGGAGAATTTGCTCAGATTAAGCATCCACCTTACTTTTCTTTCTTACTGGCGAACTCGATCTGAGGTGATAGAGCGGCACTATGGGTAAGCTTAGCTTGAGAGCCGATACCCACCAGTAATGAATGAATGAAGATCAACAACACAGATGGAACATTATGATAAGAACATAACTCTTTTTTTTTTTTTTGCAGAGGGGCAAGCCCTGCTGCACATCTATTTGGGTGTGCTGTGCCAGCACATCCCATTTTATTTATATATATATATATATATATATATATATATATATATATATATATATATACACACACACACACACACTCACATATAGACACACACACACAGACCAATGCTGAGGTCACAGAACAGTGGTGAAAGTTTAAATTATTTTCACTGCTATAACAAAAATTTTGCCAGTAGTTTGTGTTTTAGATTTGTCAGTATTTTGAATATTGACATTATGATCAATTTCATTGGATCCATATATAGATACATATACATAAAAAAACAGTACTTCAGTCAAATGTTCATAATATCAAGGATCTTTAATGCCGGCAGAATAGTCAGGTGGTCACTTCTGCATGCATTACTTGTGTGAGAGAGAGGATATGAGAATTTGCCCTTTTCCCATTGTTGTGTGATTTGAGTTGTCACATGTAATTAGGAAGGGTTGCAGGGGGGCTTGCTTGCAACATTGTGTTTTTTTTTAATTATTTATATATATTTTGAAGTCAAGTACTTCAGGATCTGTGTGTCTGTGTGTGTGCACGCGTGTCTGTGTGTGTGCGCGCGTGTCTGTGTGTGTGCGCGCGTGTCTGTGTGTGTGCGCGCGTGTCTGTGTGTGCGCGCGTGTCTGTGTGTGCGCGTGTCTGTGTGTGCGCGTGTCTGTGTGTGCGTGTCTGTGTGTGTGCGTGTCTGTGTGTGCGCCAAGATGTCTGTGCGCTGTAGCGTGTCTGTGTGCATCTGTCTGTCTGTCTGTGTCTCTCTCCGTCTCTGTCTGTGTTTGTCTCTGTCTGTGTGTGTGTATGTATGTGTATATATATATATATATATATATATATATATATATATATACACACACACACACACACACACACACACACACACACACACACACACACACACACACACACACTTTGCTTGAACTGAAAGAATTGCGATAGCAGTTATTACTTAATGCTGAGACCCCTCCTGGAGTCAGTGAAAACCTGAATGTTAAATGTGCATTGAGATGGGGAGTTTGACTACTCCCACTTTATACTAATATTTGTTAATGTATATACAGCTGTACAAAATGTGTAGATTCTGATTGGTTAATTTTTTCCTCACTGTGTTCTCAGAGGTTATATGCCGTTGTCATGGTTAAATAATGCCAAAGTCCACGTGGATATATTCAAAGGTTTATTCACATCAATATAAAATAAAGGAAAGAAAATGAAGCACTTTTGTCTCCAGAGTCGGAGAGTAATTGTACAACTTCACAGTAAAACAAATAGATATGCCACCTATAAGAAATACACATACAAGCACCCAGGAAAATACAATAGCCTCCTTTTCAAAAACAGTAGAAAAACAGAATCTGTAATAAAAGGTATATAAATATAAGGATAATATATTAATATATAATTCTATATTACAATTATATAATAATATTTTTATATTTATATACCTTTTACATAGTTTTATAATGGATATAAGTATGGTTAATAGTCTCTCACCTCATAGCCTAATATCTTTTAATAATTTTCAATTTTTGATATTTTTAACATCATTTTCACACTGTTATATATAATATATTTATTATAGATTCTGTTTTTCTACTGTTTTTGAAAAGGAGGCTACTGTATTTTCCTGGGTGCTTGTAGGTGTATTTCTTGTAGGTGGTGTATCTATTTGTTTTACTGTGAAGTTGTACAATTACACGTTTTTCATAGGTTTTTAATATTTAATTATTTATGAGTTCTGGGCTGTGATTGGCCTATCATCTGATTACGAATTATTTAAATAGAATGCCTAATTGATTGTATTCTATCTTGATAAAGTCTCTGAACCTGGAGACGAAAGTGCTTTATTTTCTTTCCTTTATTATTTTGCATTGATTTGAATAAAGCTTTGAATATATCCTGTGGACTTCGGCATTATTTGAGTGCTGGCACTCGATTCCTGGACTACCAAGCATCAGTGAAGTGGTTTGGTTCATTTGGTTCATTTTTTTACATGGTTACATCTCTCACTACCTTGTGCACCTTACTTATACCTAACATTTTTTAAATTTTGTCATTTCTGAAGAAGCTCTAGATATCATTAAACAATGAAAGCTCTAGATATCATTAAACAATGAAAGCACTTTGCATCAGTTTTTCCTTCAAGTATCTTTCTTTTAGTTTATAAGAGTTTGTTGCTTTATTAGTACAGTTCTTCATTACGTTAGTTATTGCAGTTTGGTTTTATTATTTATATATATATATATATATATATATATATATATATATATATATATATAGTTTACCTGCTATTGGTTGAGTGTAGGTAGAATTGACCTCTGTGTTGATGATGCATTTTGGTCAGCATTGCAGATGGTTAACAGTTGTGTGATAACTGGCAATGCCCAGGGATTGTGCAGTTTCAGTGTTACATACCTATACATATATACAAATATTTCAAGCACGGTCAATAATGCCCTTCTAGCCTGCCAGTATACCAAAACACTTGCTCCCATAATAGCTGTCCAGGCTTTCTTAAAAATATTGACACTTTGTTATAATGTAATTTGGTAATCTGTTCCATACATCAGCTGCTCTCACAGAAACCCAATTAGTACACTTCTCATTCCTATAGAATCTTCTGCATAGGTTGTCTGACGATTCTCTACTACTTTGTGATGACCCCAAATATTTCCAGTGGTAACTGTCTCTAAATTCCCTGTATACCTGATAAGATCTCTTCTTAGATATCTATAAGAGCTGCTGTACAAGTTCAGATATTTTAGTCTTTCATAATAATTAAAATTTTCACATTCATGGATGCCCTTTGTATATTTCCACTGTACTGTTTCCAGTTTTCACATGCTTGTTTTTTTTTTAATAAGGTTTCATGTTTTTATTCCATACTCAAGTTTGGGTCTAATGCGACTATCAAACAATGATGTCATCATTTCTGATTTTCTACACTTTATAAATCATTTTGTCCAACCTATAGTTCTATAATTATCATGAACCAATTGGTTGATATCTTCAGAAAAACTCAAAGGTGGATCTAGCCATATACCAAGGTTCTTAAATGAATCAACAGTTTCAATCACTGTGTGCTGTACTAAATATACACCTTTCACATTGTCTTCCAAATCGTATACGCTTAGTTTCTGTATATTCTTCTGTGCCCAAATGGTCAATTTAGTCAAGTTCTTTTGCAGACATGCTGTATCTGTAACACATGTAATAATTTTACCCAATTTCAAGTTGTCTGCATACAGACTGTAGAACACACTAGATGAAAAAGATAGATTTTAAAGATACAGTCTAAACAAGTATGGGCCTAGGACAGAGCCCTGTGGGACATCCTGATGATAACCACGAATTTCACCTATATAATTGCTGTATGGTACTTGCCATGTCCTATTTGTAAGCCATGCAGATATTCTTCTTGTCAAGAGTACATCCATACTTATTTCTAATTTACTGATCATTGTTTTATTTTTATTTTAATTACTTATTTAATAGTTGTTTACCGGGATGTCTGACTTGGAACGAGACAATTTTCAGAGAAATCCCAGGGAGAAAAGCTCCAGACACATGTCTTTGTAATGTGGGAGGAAACGGGGGCACCCAGAGGAAACCCACATGAATGCAGGGTGGACATGCAGACTCCGCAGAGAAGACACCCCAGTTGAGAATCGAACCGCAGAACCTCTTGCTGTGAAGCAACAATGCTAACTGCTGCACCACTGTGGCGTTTTGTGTATAAACCCTATCAAATGCTGAAGTTAAATCTGTATAAATTACATCACAGCACACATCTTCATTCATAACTGCTGTTATATTGTTATAGAACATCACGTTACACATGGTAATATATCTATTTTCAACATATGCATGCTGATGTATTGTTTCAAGTACCAGCCTTTCTACTTCTGACATCAACTATTCCATTATTGTAATTGCCATTATTTTTTCACAAAATGAAAATAGACTTTAAGGATCTGTATGACTCTGGGTTTTTCTTACTCTCCTTTCCCTTAAAGGTAGGTTTAATAAGTGCATATCTCCAGTTAATCTCCCATATTTATACACCCTGGTAAATAATAGATATAATTGTACAGAAAGTTATTGCTAAAGTGTTCTCAGGTCAATATTACTAATTCTTTCTCCTCCCTGTGCTTTGTTTGGATCCAGTTTGTGTGTTTCTTTTTCAATATATTCTAGTTTGATTTCAGTATTTGAGGTTACCTGGATGCCACTAGCACAACTTATTATTCCCTCTGTGGAGCCAAACTGTTTTGCTTAAGATTTTGTAAATATATCTGTAATCTCTTATGTCTGAGAATACATTTTAGAATCTAGACACAGTTTATCAATTTGCATATATTTACTCCTTCCACATATTATATATCTATAAAATGGTTTCCTGTTATGCTCAATATCATTAAAATGTCATGATCTTGTTTCTCACTATGCTTAATTTGTTTGTCCAAGTTGTTTTTCAGATTTCAAATTTGTAGTTCGATCTTTGTTCCATTTCTTTTATATTTTTTTTTGTCTCTCACCTTAATCTAGTATTTTTTTCTTACAGAAATGAATCTTCCTGATTAACATTTTTATTTATTTGTTTGTTTTGTTTTGCATTCAATTTCTCATTCCATATTCCTTCCGTACTTTTTCAACTGAATGCATTATTGCAATTAGTTTTACATAGACTGTTTTGCTTCCATATAATCTCTTATTAATCATCTGTACATTGTATTAGATTTTAGTTTGGCAGAATTATCTAGCAACAAATTAACCTTTAACTCCATGATCACTGCACATCAGCAGTGGTAAAACGTAACATGAAACAACCGTAATTTCATTAGGAACACAGACAATGTTTGGTATGTTCAGTTCCCTGGTAGTTTTTTTTTTTTTTTTTTTTTTTTTGTTTGTTTGTTTGTGATTTGAAACAACTGCTGTTCCTGAACTTACGTTGTGAATAATTCCTTACTAATGTTGTTGAATCGGTATTATTCAGTCTATTTCCTCTTGTTGTTCATGCAAGAAATGTATGAATCCCTGTAGGTCATCACCACTTGTTTTGGTGTTCTATAAACTCCAACAATTGTTATATATTTCAGGGTTGTGTTTGTCACATTTACACAATCTGTAGTGTTGGTGTTATCACTGAATATGTAATAATCGCAGGTCTCATAACTATCTTTAATCCCTGTCATAATATGTATGATGTATATATAGTTAGCAGGGGATATGGAAGTTGCAGGGGAGCTTGCCCTCTTACAAAAACACCATTTTTTAATTCTCCATTTTCCAAAAAGTAAGCTTGATGCATGTGTAGAGTGTTGACCTGTACATTCTGACATTAGTGTGCCAGTATTAGTCATATCAACATAATATCAATTCAGCAAATGCCACTCTATCCAGATACAGAGACAGATATAGATTTATTTATTTATTATTTATTTATTTTACATTTGTTGACCGGGCTAGTCTAGCTGGATATATTTCCATTTTCAGTAGAGGCCCGGGGAGAAAAGCTCCACAAAAAAACATAACAATGAGAGATAAACAGAGACATAATTGTTAATAAACACATAGAAATACTAATAAAAAAGTATTAGTAAAAACCAATAGTAATAATAATAAGACCTAGTGACAAAGTTAACAAAAAAAAAAAAAAAAAAAATTTAGATATAAACCACACACTCTCACAAAGCATTATATTTGTCTCAGTTCACAAAAGCAGTAAATAAATAAATTTCCTTTGTTTGGAGTGTGACCCAGTCCTCTTGATACTGTAATGTGCTCATCTTACAACCAAAACATAGCAGGATAAGTCTTTGCTTACTATTTGCTCACATTTTATCCATGATTCATCGGTGAGTGAGCATTTTCTGTTTTGAAAACCATGCATTGTCCCTGTCTAATACCATTAAAAGACCATCATGATTAAATCACTAAATGCTATGGTATGTTTTTTTTTTTTTTTTTATTTGAAGATATTCTTGCTGATAAAATACTCTTGTTATATTGTTTAGAACTGAACTTGATTTATGCTTACATAAGCCAGGTAGTCAGCTCTGGTTAATTGTTCTAGGTACCAGTCGTATCACTTATGCTGTTCAAGCGGCCCATGAAGGGGGTATTTTTGCTTTATGTATTCTGCGTGATGGCACTTTGGTATCAGGAGGAGGAAAAGATAGGAAGTTGATTTCCTGGAATGGAAATTTTCAGAAGATTTCTGAAACTGAGGTAAGAATTTATTTATTTTTTGTCTGAGTTATCTCAACAACTTTTAATTCCCTATTTCTGGAAAGGTGAAACACGTTATACAGTGCACATAGTAACACTCTCTCTATAAAATCTGCAGTGATCTATTTACTTATTTTGTTTAATAACCCTGTGGATGGGCTGGTATTAGACCCTTTATGGCCACTACCTGGGCCATGTTTCAATACGGAGAAACATATTCTACAATCAATCGCACAGTACATATAGGAAATAATAATTAAAATTTAGCAATGGTATGCAAAACCATTAGTCCAAAGCAAAGAAACTTATTTGACTGTATAAACTGGAAATTTTTGATGAGAGTACATGCTAGTTAGAGAGGTTATGAGTGGTATGCAGCTTTCTAGCACTGAGTTTGTCATTACAAACTTGACATTTATTTGGATAATATCCGTTAGTAACTTCTGAAACCACTTACAGCAGCTGCATGTGTTAAAAAGCAGTCAGCTGAAACATTACACTGCCAATGAAATGTTCCTCTCTTTACATTGTTCATTTGTTGTACTAGACTTAAATTGATAGATGAGAACAACTGTAATCTAACATTTCCTTCTCTTATCCCAGGGCTTTGACTTCTTGGGTTATATGCATTCTGAAAGCAGATGTCAATCCTGATGATACTTACCGAAACTTTAGGAATCTGTCGATAGAGTCACTAAAACTGAGTCATTACCAGCACTTCACTTGTAGACAATAGTTAATAAATGTGAAAAAAACTATGCTTAATCTGCAATAACCAGTAGTTACATATTTTGAAACATTTAGACTGGACTGAAATATTGCATGTATGGATATGTGCCATTTGAGTTAAAAATGAAAAAAAAACACAAATACCACACTTCTTTCTGATTATAGTGTCTGGTAAAATATGGAAATGTGCATTTCTAAGGTGGTAGCACTAAACTGTAGGTAAATGTAATTATGACCTGGTTAAACAGCAGATCTATCAGTATATGTGTGCAAACAAGATACATGATCTGTTGATCACACAAATATCTGTCTGTGCCATTTTTGTAACTAAAGGGAGGAAGAAACATCTATGTGCTACGTGTTTTGCTATTGTTATCAGAGTATTCTAAATTTAAACAGACATAATGTAAAGTAATGTAGACGCAACAAAAATTGATGGTAGTGAAAAGTCTGAAGGATTCATGAGTTTATTACATCTGTTGAGAGAACCACAGTGAACTATCTGATCATAATCTTTCTTTTCTCCTTAATGCATTAGCTTGTTTAGATTTTAGTTGGCATGTTGTATTTTAATAAAGCCATAAGCAGTCTGCATGGTCCAGATGTGTTTGCATTGTCAGAGGCATTGAAAGGTACCTGTTCCTCTGGTTCTTGCCTCACATGCCCTTCTAAATGCAGTAATATATGCATCTTTGTAACCTGTCATATTGTGCTATAAAATGGACATCCTTATTTTTGTGTATGGTAATAAATTAATTGAGTAGCTCATATAAGACGAACTTCTGGTTTCCACTCTATTTTAGTAAAAAAAACAAAATACAAAACATGCCTTGGAGCAAATCTGTGCTTTTCCCATGTGGTTTGAGTTGAACAATTTCCCAGCTCCAACATATTGAGTTTAGAAGCAGGACTAAAAATTCTAGACACAATCTAAATTTGAAAATCTGGTTAAAAACTCTTGCTTAGGTTTGAATAGCAAGGAGTCAGGCTATCAAATGTGCATCGAGTCTTGCCTTTATTTAGCTTAATAAATTGCTTTGTGCAGTTAAACCGGCACCCAACCTTCAACAGAAGGCACACACATGCACGCACTCACGCCTAGAGCCAATTTAGAGTATCCAGTCCAAGAAACCGGAGCACCCGGAGGAAACCCATGTGACCACAGGGAAGACATACAGACTCCACACAAAAGGCACCCCAGCCGAGAATCGAACTGGAGAACCTGTTGCTGTGAGGCAGTAACGCTAAGTCTGTAAATTCAGTCAGCACTTTAAATACGAACATAAGAAATTGCCTGTGGATAAACAGTAGCATGTATCATGTCCATTTCAGTGTGTCCAGCCAGAACTCTTCTTGGCTCCTTATATAAGTCTTTGTTTTCCACTTAGTCCATTTGAACTGAAAGCCACCATCTCTCTTCTTGCTTTACACAGGCCGTTTAGTTAATTTGCTTAATTTAGTTAGTAGCCTTTCAATCAAACAGAGAAAGCATGGTTGATATAATTAAGACATCTTTCATCCTGCTATGTTGTAGTTCACAATATGTGAGTGTGACTTATCTGGGTAATACCCATATCTGATTCATCAGTGCTCAACAGCTGACTGGTTAAGGTAACTGTAAGAAACATTCACAAATCTGACCACACATCCCTCTATTAGCTTACCCTATATGTGTGACTAAATACATGGGACTAATGTTCTGCTCCAGTCCTTTTTCCTTTTTAATTAGTCCCCAAAGTGCACGCCTCCACTTGCTGAACATTATAACAGTTAATAATGATTGAGTAAAATGTTATGATGCTGCTTTTGTTGGTTCTTCAAATATTTTAACCTTTTTTTTACATTATTCTATCTATTCCTTATGCTTTGTCTAATTTAAGCCTTGTTAATTCTAGCTTACAGTTGTTTTTTTTGTTTTTTTAATTTAAACCTAACTAATTTTAACTGCTTAGTGGCACTGTCTTTGTGGATGTATAAAGAATTCATAGGATCATAGGAGGTTACTAGGCTATTGGTCCTGAGGCCCATATAAGCCTAGTCAAAAGTTTAGCCCATGTATAGAGAAATCAGCACCCAATGCCCTTGTCCAGCAGAGACATGGGTGGAATCCCAGGGATACATTTTCTGTTTCCCATCCAATATCCAGGTTGTGCTTAAAAAGGGTTAAAGAGTTACTCAGCTTGATGTGGAGAGGGAGTCTGTCCGATAGATGGGTGAGTCTCTGGGACAAATCTGTCCCGCCAGCAAGTCTTGTTGATGTCACAGACCAGGTTGAAGCCACATGTGCAGGTTACCTGAGTGGCGCTTGACTTGTGGATATGCAGCAGTTCCATCAAGGTGAGGTCTGTAATTGCCTTGTATGCCAGAAAGAGGTCACCTCTGAGGAGTCTGTACGAAAATGAGTAGAGGGATAGGGCTTTTAGCCTATCTGTGTATGGTAGATGTTTAAGGCCCTGGATCCTCCCTGTGAGGAACCTCTGTGACCTCTCCAGCTGCCGCATGTGCTTTGCGAGGTACATGCCGAGAGGGGCATTGTACTCAATAATGGGCCTTATAAGGGAAGAATACAGGGATGTTATGACCTCCTTGTCCCTGGATGAGATGCCCTTACTTACCATATAGAACGCTTTCTGTACAATGGAAGCAACACGGTGGTCAAAAGTCAGGTTGCTATCAACATGGGTGCCCAAATCCCTCAAGACTGTTTGTGTGCTAAGGACATTGTTATTAATGTGATAATTTGTGGGGACATCACTCTCCCCACAGCGGATGATGATGCATTTTTTGGTATTCAGCTTGAGGCCATGTTTCTGGCACCAGTCGTTTGTCTTAGTGAGACCCTCTTGGAGGATGTCCACATCACTAGGGGAATTGATGACAGCATCCATCTTGCAGACATCTGCAGAGTTGGTCAGCCATAGCCCACTGGTTTTGGCCTGCACCTCAGAAAAGTATATCCCAAATAAGAGGCCCTAAGACCGAAAACTGTGGTATGCCACTTATTACGGGTCTGCTGCTTTTCATCACATTTACTCAGTTTTCTTTTTTAAATATTGTTTTTTCATATATAAACAGAGTACTAAAAGTAATCTGAAATGTGATAGACAGCAGAACCGTCTCTGAGGCAGTTGTTTCCCTAAATGGTACTGTTTTACCTCAGAATGACTTAAACCTTCCACATTCCCTATATACTTAAAGAATTGCTTTATACTCCTACAGGTTGATATCTGTCTAGTTCCTTTCTTTGATGCTTCCCTTCTGCACTTTACAGTCTGTTTCTTAAGCATCTTTTTTCCTATGGGATTTTGCCCTTTGTCTGCTGATCAGTAACCCTCCTCTACCATTCTGTCACCTGTTCATGACTCCTTACTTCTGGGGTGCTCATACCACAAATTGCTGTGTTGTGGAATCCTCCCAAATTCCACTGGAAGTCTGCCTTATCTGTACATTATTCTGAGGCTTTCTGCTGAGAAGTGATAGACAATTTTATTTATATAGTAGTGGTAAAACCAACAGAACACACCAGCCAAGTTCCCAATAACAGAATATCCAGGAAAAATAGGAATAACACTGTATAGACAGAAAAGTTTAAAAAACAAAAACATAATAAAACAAGGTAAGCGCTTTCGCAAAATTGCTTCTTCATACCATACAAACAACACTTTTTAGATGCAGTAAATACATTTCTCTGCCCAATAGGACTTGAGTTGCCTGATTAGTCACTTAAAACATATGGGTTTCCTTTGTTTTAGACTAGGTCTTAGAGACCTTACAATTTAAGCCTTGACATCTATCTGCTTGTACTACTGGATACTGAACCTACAAGAAGATAGATGTCAATGTATCTAAAAAGTGTTGTTGGTATGGTCTAATGGTATAATAATTTACCTGTGGCCTCCAAGTCCAGTATATGTTTATGATCTTAAGTTGTGCTTTTTCTTTGCTAGTCGTTTGTTTTTATCATGTGTTGTATTTTTTCTGATAAATGTATAATCCATACTGTGTCTGAAATTGTCTATGTCCAAGTATGTACAAGTACTGCATTTATGAGGCGCAATAACAAGCTGTTAGAATAGCAAGCATAGCACAGTAGTTGGGTCAGCACAGTTTATTTTCCATGTAGCTGACAAGGATTGCAGCTGGACACAATACATTTATATTGTCTTAAAGGATGTAGTCCTGCCTTTCTATTTTATAGTGCTGTCTTGGATAAAATAATTTTACCTTTTCTTCCTTGAATGGGAAGAGTGTATGTCCTAATCTGGTCATGCAGTTATTTTCTAGCTCTTTTAAATGTCCTGCAAGTTTCATTACTAAAATGTGCATAACATTGTTTACTGGTATTTGGGGTAGCATAAATTATGCTGGGAAAACTTTTCTCCTTGTAAACAAATATCAGCAGTTTCATTTGTACGAACAAGTCTTAAAAAAGGATCTTCAGTTTGTTTCTTGAATTGAGTCATATGTTTGGATCCAGTCTTGTTCTGTGAGGTTCAACATTTCTAGAATAAATGGAACTGGTCGTAATGGAATTCTGCTGTTCGCATCTTAAGTTCATAGGTGTGTACTAGGCTAAGGGCCCTCGGGGCCTTTACAAGCCTAGCCATAGGATTACCCTGGTATCGTGCCACCTGACCTTAGTTCTCAGTGTCTGTCGAGTAGACCACTGGAGTTATCCCCAGGGAGAAGTTTCTATTTCCCATCTACTCATCAAGATTTCTCTTGAAGAGGTTAAGCGAGGTACTGTGCTTGACATGTATAGGAAGTCTATTCCGTAGCATGGGTAGTCTCTGGGTTATGAACCTGTCCCTCCAGTACATTCTATTGATTGTAGTAATGAGGTTGAGGTCTCTGGAGCATGTGGTGAGGGGGGATTGGGATTTCTTTTAGATGTAGCATTTGTAATAGAGCTGGGTCAGACGTGGCTTTGTAAGTCAAGCAGAGATCGCCTCTAAGTAGGCAATATGAGAGAGAGAATAATTGGAGTTTTTTGAGTCTGTCCATATAGGACACGTATTTAAGGCCAAGATCCTCTTAGTGAGGCACTTTCGTGGCCTCTCCAGTTGTTGGCAGGTGTCTAGTGAGGTACATGTCAAATGGGACATTGTACTTGATGATTGGCCTAATGAGGGAAGAGTAGAGGGAGACAATGTCCTCTTTCTTCCTGGATGCAAAACCCTTAGTAATGAGATGTGTCACATAGAAGGACTTTCTGACCACAGGGGCAATGTGGTGATCAAAAGAGAGGCTGCTGTCAACCTGTGTTCCCAGATGTTTTATAACGCCTTCTGTGTTCAGTGGACTACCATCGATGTGGTAATTCATGGGAACCGGGTTTTTCCCAAAGGGGATGATGACACATTTTTTGGCATTGAGTTTAAGGCCATGATTCTGACACCAATCGTTGGTGTCAGTGAGGCCATTCTGTAGAATATCAACATCACTTGGTGAGTTAATAATAGCTCCCAACTTGCAATCATCTGCAAACTTTGTCAGCCAGAGTCCGTTTGTGTTGGCCTGGACTTCAGAGAAGCAGATACCAAACAGTAGAGGACCCAGAACCGGACCCTGTGGGACTCCACTCGTGATTAGTCGGCAGTCTGACTTGGAGTCAGCTACTTTCACACTGTGGGTTCTATCTCTGAGCCACTTTGCAACCCATCTAGTGATATAGGGGTTGATGCCTAGCTTAGTGAGTTTTTCTATGATTCCTGAGTGGGGAATGATATCAAAAGCCTTGGCCAGATCAAGATAGGCTGTATGAACCTCATTGCCTTCATCCACAGCTCTGGTGACTGACTCAAAGTAGTTGACCAAGTTGAGCAGGCATGACCCTTCACAAAACCAAACTGTGTGGGATCCAGAGTTTGGAAATTCCCTATATCCTTGTTTATTAGGTCCATGATGATGCATTCCATAGCTTTGTATAACAGACTTGTCAGGCTAATGGGGCAATAGTTCCCAGGGTCTGTAGTCGCTCTTCCTTTGTGGAGAGAGATGACTGTAGCAGTGCACCATTCGGTAGGGACAAAGTCTGAGGTGAGGCTGTGATTGACCAGGGCACCAAGGTAAGGTGCCAGTTCACTCTGTAGTTCATGTAGAACACAGCCAGGGATATTGTCTGGTCCTGGCCTTGGCCAGTGCTGTTTTAACCTGTGCAGCAGTAATATTGGGTGTCTGGCAATCTACTGGTATTGTGATTGATCCTTTGGGGAGGAGAGGGGTAAAGTTGTCACTGCATCAGAAAGCCAGTATGTTGGCAATATCTGTTGGCTCAATATAGGATCTACCATTGTGCAGTATCTCAGATCAAATCTGGGTATTGCTGTAGAGATTCTTTACATAACTATAGAAGGCCTTGTGGTTGTCTTTACTATCTACTGCAATTCTGTTTTCATAGCTAGCTTTAGAGGACTTGATGTGAGATCTCAACTTTTTGTTGAGGCCGATAAGGGAGTTTTTCCAGTCTTGGCATTAAATGTTTCTGAGTACATCTGCAGTGATTTGTTGAAGCATGTTGAAATTCACTTTTCCTTGTTTTGGGGAGGAAAAGTGTATCAGGATTTTCCTGGCTCCATCTTTTCTTTTCAAAATTATCTGTAAGAGAAAAGACTCACATTCTTAGTTTTATCTGATGTTGTGTCTCTTTATCCCAGTATTTATCAGACTCAGTTATTACATTCATAACTGAATTTTCTCCCCTTCATTTTAATCTTTTAACATGATCTTCATGAATTCAACCATTTTTTGGTGATTGGTTGTTATATGGCTGGACTTGTACAGCCACTAGCCCCACTTTGCTAATAACTTAGAGACCTAACCATTTTGAGACCCATTTACTCATGTTTCCAAGCTGGTAGACCATTACAAGATCTCCTTGTTCCAATTGTATGTCCTGCTTTTCCCAAGTCTCCTTTTGCTTATGCAGTTCTAGACGATGGGCATGTCCAGCTTCCCAGACTCTCCCTTTTGCCCAACTGATTTGGTCTTGGAGCTGGTCTCACAATTATCTTTCTCCTAATTGTATCTCATAAGGGATTTCTCCTCTTTGTAGATTCATGGGTCGACCTGTCATTAATTTGTGAGGAGTTAGCCCACATCCTTAAGGATCCTCATCTTAATCAAAATGTTGGGTAAATGTTTTACCCAGTGATACCCATACTCAGTAATTATTTTCTTTAATCCTTGTATTAATTAATTAATTAATTAATTTATTTATTTATGTATTTATTTATTTATTTATTTGACGATTTGTTTACTAGGATGATCCAACTGGGTGAGAGAACCAATTTTCAGTGGAGGCCCAGGGAGAAAAGCTCCAGTTTACATACAGAGATATGCAAAAACTTATAACAGATAACATAAAAGTATTTACATAATTTCCCACAAAGCAGTTATATTGTTATGAAGCATATTGTAGGTAATCATTTATATTCCAAGCTGTACAAATAATACATACGTAGTTAAGTACAAATGAAGAGAGAGAATTCATTGCAGACTGATCTAGAGATATGATCAGCTTGGATCAGAGCAAGGGCACAGCCAGAAGTTGATTATGTGCTGTTTCAATACAGTTTTAAAGGCAAATAGGTTAGAAGTAGTTCTCACAGTTAGTGGAAGAGAGTTCCATTCTTTTACAACATAGTGGGAATAGAGACTTTGTCCAGCTGTTTTGGAAGGTTTGGATATAGACAGAAGCTCTCTTTCTGTAGACGTAAGAGTTCTGTTTGGTTTGTAAGGTTTGATGATGATATTTAGTGCTGGGCAGGCTAGGGGTTTATAGACCATATTGTGAAGTGTCAATAGCTGGGTATATAAGTAGTTGGGGAATTCTAACCAGTTCATATTTTGTTTTTGTTTTGTTTTTTTGAGACAAGCAATGATGGCATCTAGTCTTTGAGCTGGTGGCAAGCATGGCCACTTTATTTATAGCATTGTTCCATTTTGGATTTACAGGAGCTCTATAAATTGGTAAGTACTGGTTAGCCATAAAACAGAGAGGGTAGAAAGAAGAAAAGGTTTGGCAAGGGTAATTTTGGAAGAAGGGATTACGGTGTATTTATTTCTGTACAGTGTGCCAAGTTTCTGGTGGGTTTTCTTTATATTTTGTTGAATTTAGAGACCAAACTGCAGGTGATCATTTATGACTACACCTAGGAGCTTGTTGTGATGAACAATTTCAATGGTGGTGGCATCTGTAGAGAGAATTTGGAAGCAGTTTAAATTAGTAGTACAGTTCATTGCCTTAAAAAAACAGCTTACAAACTGTGAGCCAAAAAAAGTAAGCCAGAATTCAATGGCAGGAAAGGTTTGTTGAGTATCAGAGAAATGTTTGGGTATTGTGGGAGAGGAAGAGATTACTGTGGAATCCTCAGCATATTAGATAAGTATTCCTTTAGTAAATTTAGTATATAGGTCATTAGTAAAAATATTAAAAAGAAGGGGTCCAGGATGGATCCTTGAGGTACACTAGTGGGTTTGCTAGAAAGGGGGAGTTAACATTTGACTATTTCACAGCTAGTTTTCTATTATGTAAATACCTTTGTAAACCAATTCAGTATAGATTGGATAAGTTCTAGGTTAGATAAGTTGTTTAAGAGTAACAAGTGTGACATGGTGTAGAATACTTTAGAGAGGTCAAGAAGTAGAGCAGATGCATAGTCACCCTTTGTCTCTAGCTCTCTCTACATGATCAGTGAAGGCTAGGAGAGCTGTAGATGTGCTGTGGCTGGAATGAACAGCATGTTGTGTTTGTAAGAAGGTTGTTATGCAGTAGATACTTCATGAGTTGAAGATGAACACATTTTCCATTATTTTAGAAATGGGAGAAAGTATGGCTATGGCTCGATAGTTTGTAAGTTTAATGGAGTTACTTCCTTTGTGAATGGGGTCAATATGGGACTTTTTCTAGATGTTAAATACTTAGGATTCAGATATGGATCGATTATTCAGGATGCTGACTGGGTATACTATTGAATTAGCTAATTTTAGGTATATAGGAGGGAGGTTGTCGGTAGAGGTAGAGCAATGTTTGAATTTGTGCAGTAATCTGTTTATGAGGCTTGTAGGTATTGGCTGAAGAGAGAAAGTGGGATGGTTCTCAGAAGGGGATTCTGTACAAGTAGGGTAAGGGAGGCTTGTTGCTAGTTAAATGGGGAGTATTAGGGGTAGATAAAGAGGAAGAGAGGCAAGTTTTGATGGTATTAGTGAAAAGATCAGTTATAGATTTTATGAAATGAATGTCAAAATATTCCGCAATTTGAGAAGGAGGAGCATTGAGTGGAATCTTGGATTCTTTTTTAGTTCCAGGGTGGAGTACTATTGAGATAGTGGACCAGAATTTTTTGTATTGGTTTTGTATTCTTGTTGTAGGTGACTGTAATTATTGCTGTTTGTCTTTGGTAATATGCTTTTTGCTTGGTTACATAGCTGCTTAAAATTAGATTTTGCTCTCTATTGCTCTGCTTCCATAGAGCCCAGGCTGCATCCCTGTTTTTCATTAGGGTTTTACATTCCTTAGTTAGCCAGGGCATAGGACTGTTTTTGATTCTTTTCATACGAAGTTGAACTAATGTATCTAGTACTTTTAGGAAGCAGTTACTAAAGTAGTGTACAG
Organism: Protopterus annectens; assembly: GCF_019279795.1. Classification (NCBI taxonomy): domain Eukaryota; kingdom Metazoa; phylum Chordata; order Ceratodontiformes; family Protopteridae; genus Protopterus; species Protopterus annectens. Next base: position 918,070,029 of record NC_056737.1, read on the forward strand.
CTTCATCTAATGGCAATACCTTTAATGGTGACCAATTTATTTTGGAAAGTAGGTCATTAAATCTGTCTTTAAAGAAGTTAGTGAGATTAGCGACAGGTTTTAGTGGGTGAGTTTTTGGAAGATGTATGTTTACTCAAATGGCAAAAACAGGTAGGTGGTCACTAAGGGAGTTTGGATATGTAGCAGCCTTGATGAAGTTAGCAGGGTGAGATACTAGGATCCAGTCTAAGATAGACTATTGAGTATAGTGTTTGTTATACCTAGTAGGGCAGGAGATTAGTTGAGAAAAATCATATTGGCTGATATATTAGTGGATAGTTCAGATGTGATAATTGGCCAATCTGTTTGTCTCCTAAAATGACCATTTCGTCTTGAACTGTTTTGGTGGTCCAAGAGAGTATGTCTTCTACAGTGGGAGTGTTATGACCTGGTGGGATGTATAGCACAATTATGCAGATTCTCTCTGCATTATTAAGGTTTACTAAAGTCAAAATAATGTAGGATCTGCTGTCTGGATCAACAGTACCTCGGAAAGAGCACCAATTAGAAGTAATCCAAAAAATAAACCTTTATCTCTTTTCATTGTAAAAAATCCTTGGTTAAACTTTTTCATTTAACTTATCTAATAGAAGAATTCACTATCCAAAATGTCATAATCAACTTTATTACAACATCATACTTTCTTGGTAGGTGAGCACTGTACATGTTGAATAATAGAGGATGTACATTTTCGTGGTTTTAGTCCTCCTTGCATTACATGATGAAAAACTGTTGGAGCATTATGAAAGCCTTGAGGCATTCTTGTCCAAGTATGTTGTTGAGCTTCCACAGTAAAAGCAAATTTCCACTGTGAGTCTTCATCCAGAGTGATGCACCAGAAACCACTACTCACATCCAGTGTGGAGAAAATTTTCATTTTTTTCCTAAATCTGAGCAAAGAGATCAGGCATGCTATCTGCTAATGGCAAAGGACAATGTACTATCTTAAGTTCTCTATAATTGATAGTGAGATTATAGCTTCCATCTGGCTTCTGTTCAGGCTGTTATGGGCTGTTGGCTGATGAACTGCTTTTTCTCACAACCTCTTGAGTTTATTAAGCTTTTACATGTTCAGTATTGCCTGTTCTGCTTCTTTCTTGATTGGATACTGGTTTATAGGTTTTTGGGGCTACCTCTTATATTGGGAATTAAAGTTAGGAATTTGTCCACAATCATTCCTGTGTTTAGCAAAAATATCCTGATAACAGATTAGCTCAGCTCTTGATTTAGTGTTTTCAATAACTCAACTAAATCCTCATGATCCTTGACCTGTATTTGCGTAAAGCTTCAGAGATGACTAATATTATTTCTAGTGATCCCTTAGTCAATCCCCATTACACAAATCTATTATGTAACACTTTGTTTCAAAATGTTACTACCAGTGATGTTCTGTAGATGAGGATCTGATACCCATGCATGCTGGAAATTATCTTCCCCATCTTTGTATCTACAGGGAGACTTACTTGAGCTTGAGAAATTTCTCCTCTCAGTCCTTGCAAACTTATGCTTCATGCTCATGGGAATATTCTTGTGATAATGCTAACTGCAGCTCCTGTACGTATTAAGAATGTATCTAAATAGACTCCTAGCCAAATCTGAGCATGCAGCCTCCCACCAGAGCCATTTTTTAGGGGGCTATGGAGAAGAGCTTATCTAACTTTCCTTTTTTTTCTGGTTTCCTTTTTTAATTAGGTCCTTATCCAGCTTGACCCCCACCTTGTAATTAGCAACGCCTGGCTATATGGCCTTCTTTATTACAGTTTTTACATCTTCCCTTGAATTTCCTTTTATTTGTCATTTCATCCTGGTTTAGATTTACTTGCCCTTCATTAATATGTACTGTTTTGATATCCTCTGGTTTATCTGTTAATTTTCTCATTTCTCAGAATGATAATAAGGTCTTATTGAAATCATCATGTGTACTTAGTTGACCCCTTACTAGGACGTCCCTTTTCAACCAAATTGGTAGTCATTCTAATATTTTACCTAGGAAGGATGGGTTATCCGTTTCAAGCCTTTCTTGACCACTCTATACTCTGTAAGCACCCTGTTTGTTATGACTACCATTCATCTAAACCTCCTCTTTCCCCAAACTTTATTTAATTTATTTTTCTGCAATCGACTCTAGGATGAGGTGACATATCATTACATCATATTTGGCTTTGGTGTACTTGATAAGATTCTCGAGTTGCTTATTTAGTTTGATGAAGGCTTTCTTCCCTTACTGGGCACTGCACCTTGTTTGGGCCGTGGTTTTCTTGCTTTTGTTATACTACTTGCTGATGTTGGGATTCCACAGTTGTTTTTTTTTGAGTTGGCCCTTATTTTACTTGGGTACATCTGCTTTACTGTAGCTGCTTAGATGATGGTAAAGGGTCTCTGTGAACAATTCTGCATAGGCAGCATAGTTGACACAGTTTGGGGATCTTGAAATTTTGCCAGGGTATCACTCAGTAGGTAACCAGTTTGCTTTGGAATAATTCCTAAATGTTCCAATGCCTTGATAGTCACAGGTGTTATTTTCAAAGGATACAGCTTTACAGACTGACATGACAAGTGAGGGTATTACACATGGATAGGTGCAAATTCCCCTATGTTTGTATCAGGTTGGGGATTTTGGCATCACTAGTGGGTGTACAGACTAGCTAGTCCAGAGCATTTGTGTTGGCAAAGTCCAGCAATCTCTGGGCCTGCATACTGGAAGTTGTATATATTTCCCAGTTTATAGTAGAGTACTTGAATTCAAACAGGATTATAGTGTTGGATTCGGTACAGAGCAATTCCAGTTTAAGTATGTGGTATGAGTGTTCTTATGCTTGCCTTAATATGGTATGGGACGTTGCTTATGGTGTGGTGGACATAGAGAGGCTCAAGTCCCTTATACTGTTTGACCAGTCTTGAGGTCTGACTGTTTTTAATGAATAGTGAGACATCTCCACCTTTTATCCCTTCCTTTACAGTAGCTGGTCTAAATGTGTGGCAGACATTATAACATTGCACTGCCAGGTTGATCTCAGCAACTTTAAACCATGTTGCTGTAATTACACATACATCTAGATTCTTCAAGGTGAGGAGAGCTTGCAGGGAAGGGTGTTTTTTGTTTAGACTCCTGACACTGAGCAGTGATACCTTTAGATTATCCTGGACTGGTATTGTGATGTTGGAAAGTTTATCAAGCTGGCTTTGCCTTAAGAGGACAGAATGAGACTGGACAAAGTTTTAGTCTGTAGCTGAATGTTTAAAGGGTACAGGCACAAGACCATCTCTGGTGAAGTGATATAGTCTATCAACCATATTATCCCAAGCTGACAAATATTGTACCCCATTTGAATAACACCAAATACTAAGTCAATTGTTAGTCAATTATTTCCTGCTCATATTGTGAGGTCATCGTCAGTGAAGGTAGAATTCTGCTTGATGCTAGGCTTATACCAGCATGGGAGACACAGTGGAAGAACTCCTTCATATCTCTGTCTTCACATATAGTCCAGAAAGGTCAGTCATATCATTTAAACACACGATACAGTGATAGTCATACAGGTACTTGTGGTTTAGTGACCTGAATGCGTGCATGATCTTCTGAATCCTGAGCCTGACTGTGACTCTCTACATGCTCAGCTTAGTGCAGGATCATCTATGTGCATGTCTCACAATGGAATCACCTATGACTAGAACATTTGTTATTTGTGGAGGGTTATCTTATGGCCTTATGAGTTGAGACAGCATGAGCTGAAGCTGTGTGTGTCATGGTGGATGTTGTTTGGGTAGAATTTTTGTAGGGTTGCTGAGGATCTCTGTTATAGCTGCATCTAGGAAGTATTTGAGTTTTGGTTAGCTTCATTTTAAGAGCCTTATCATACATGAGTCTATGTACTTGGTCTTCAGTGTGAATCATAGGTAGAATGTAGTGTTGTGTGTTTCTGATGACCTATGCAAGAGCCTTGCCACCAGTAATGTATAATCACCTCTCTCATACTATCTGATTGTTTAAGACTTGGGTCGTCAGTAAACATGAGACAATTGCTATATTGTTTCAGGATGCTCTCTGCTAAAATGTTGGCTGCAGAAACAGAAGGAACGTACTTGTCCATGGTCCCAGATGCTTACTCTGTGGATTACGTTGGGAGTTCTACTGGGGACTCTATAATTGGTTTACCTGAGTTTAATAGAAACTACAATGTTTAAGACAAAACTTTTGCAGCAATGTTCTTCTTTGAGCTAACCACAGTAATGGTGCAATGTAGGGGTATAGGTGGGTGCTGTATGGCTGAGAACTACAGTCTTTGTGTAATCTCACACAGCAGTGCTCCCCTACATGTAAACCTGGTGACGGTCACACAACCACGTATACAGGAAACACCTGAGATTATTTTTAATATAGAGAGTTTGATTATAAGTGCATGCATCTAGAGCACTGCCAACCTCTGCTATGTGATTAGCAGCTTTACATAAGCATGACAACTTTATGCAGGCACAGAGAATCAAAAAAAACAAGCAAATTACCCAATGGCCACTCAGAGCAACAAACACTAAGACTTTCTGAAGGATTCCCAAGCTCAAAAGAGACCAGGCTGCTCTCAATCCCTACTAGAGTGTAGACCTACTTTTTCTAACTATAAAATCACTAAAAAGGAGCCTAAGGTGCAGGAACTCCAAAATTAAAACATAAAATACCAGTAAATACTTTGAAATAAATGTAAATACCCAGCATTTAATACATTGAAATTGCAACAGCACTTTAAAGTAAGAAAGCATGCAGAAACTCGCTCAGTAATACAGAAATATAACAGCGTCGCTTTGAAATAAGAAAAAGTACAATTCAGCAATTTAGCGCAGTTATGTAGTTTAGGTGGGGCTGGACTGGAGCATGTAAATTCACATCTCAATGGAATGTTTGCCAAGTATTGGTATGCTCTCTATAAATGAGCCCTGATTAGCCAAAGATTTTGTGCAAGTATTACAAAGAGTAAACAACGTTTCACTAGTGGAATGGGGGGCTTTAGGGATAGTCTTTGTGTAAAGCCGGAAAATGTAACAAAAAATATTTTAGCGCTGTGTGTAACATTTGATAAGAGTATCGTCAAAAATGTGCATGGGTCAGTAATTTTGTAGTAACAGTGGTGTTTTTATCAGTGTTACTCTTTGGTACCAAATATATTACTTTTGGTTGGAAATGTCTAATGAGCTTAATTAAGCATCTGATTCATGTAGATCATTATGTGAGTTGGGGGGGGGGGGCTGCTGATTAGCTTGTGTGTCAGAATTCCTGTAGATAAAGTATAATGGGAGGTATGTGCTTCACTAAATACATTAACTCATATGGATTTGTGCAGTGTAATATTTGTTTGAGGGGCTAGTTTGTGTGTTACAAAGTGAAATCACATGTAAATATTTATACTGCTTAACTGTTGTATACCCGGTATTAATGTTATTCATTAGTTCTAGGTGGTGGAACCCAATTCTCACTTTGTCACAGTGGAATTGGCTATAATACAACAGAAAGGAATTGTTTCCTAAAGGCTTATTGGGTTTAAGACCATAGGTAAGTGGAAAATGGGAAAGAGCTTTTATTGCTTTTATTTTTTTTTCTTATTTTAACTATCTGTTGACTGGGTAAACACACCAAAGATAATCGTCCCTTTTTACCTTTTCAGGGGCAGTCTGGATGTATTATCTGTTTAAATGACTTGCTCAGAGTTGCACAGTAGGCAAGTGAAGGTGAAAGAAATCTACCATGGGAACAAGAAGCGGATCATTAACAACATAGAGCTTAGTCATCCCTGCTAAATACCTAGCACCTTCATTTATTTATTATTTATTTGTTAACTTGGTTAGTTTGGCTGGGCAGATGCCCTTTTTCAGCAGAGACCAGAGGAGAAACGCTCCAAATAGAAAGTTAAATATAGTATTAAACAAATTAGCATATGACAAATAACATTTTGTCTTGTACATAGTTAGAAAAGAATTATACAAACTTTGTTAAATTACATTTAAGCAGAGATGTGTCATTACAAATTAACATATGAGAAACACAGTTTGGTATTGTAACATAGTTAACAAGACAATTGTACAAATCTTTAAGAAAATGCTTTTAAGTAGAGATAAGCCACACCAAAACTCAAATACCTCCTAGAAGCAGTTATAACAGAAATCCTCTACCCAAACAGCATCCATTATGGCACATAAAGCTTCAGCTCAAGTTGTCTCAACTCATAAGCCTATAAGATAATCCTCAGATTATATATCAGTGCAATAGAAAGGCAAAAAATAATTTAGCATAAGAAAAACATATGCAGCGTAGAAATGGAAGTCGGTAGAAAGCTACTGAAGTGGAAATAAGATAAAACATGTAAAGTTGTTTACAGTCGCAAGGAGCCCTATTTAGTGATACAGAAAGAGTCGGAGAAATGGATAGCAGAGACAGAGAAGGAGATACAGTAATGAGAAAACGCCTGTGAGGATTCAATACTGAAGTTAGATAGATTAGTATATCTTACAGAGCCACAGACTTATGAAGAGTAAGTATTCTGGGCAAAGGAGAATAGAGGCAGAGGAGGTAGAAACATTAAGTTGGATCAGAACAGGAACAGGTCCAGGAGTTTAGCAGATACTCCTTGAATGCTTGTTTGAAACAATTTGTGTTATGAAGTACACAAATATAGAGAGGAAGTTTGTTCCAAGCAGAGGTGACGGAGTGATTATAAAGTCGTTTGCCCGTGGATTTATTGGGTTTGTGGATTTGAAGGAGATGTTGGTCAGAGCTGCGTAGTTCAAGGTTAGGAACATAGGGAGTGATAAGAGTTGGAAGAGTATTACAGGTGAGGGGTTTTTGAAGGATAGAGTGAGTCAGGTGTAGCTGAGGCAGGAGGAGTTGGTGATGAAATTCTAGCCATTGAAGTTTTTTTTAGAGAAAGGCAGTGGTGTGAACGAAATGGGAGATTGCTGGCAAATCTAGCTATTGTATTGTGAATTCAAGTTTAGACAAAAGATTATTTTGGAGGTTTGTTAGGATTGGGGCAGCATATAATAGGGTAGGGAGTAGGTATGCCTGAGCTAGGGACAGTTTAGATTCTTATGTAAGGAAGTTTTTGTTTCTTATTTATTTTATTTTACATTTGTTTCCCGGGAAAGTCCATCTAGACACAGGTCCCTTTTCAGCAGAGGCCCAGGGAGAAAAGCTCATAATACAATATATAACTTTACATCTGACAGTTCTGTTTATAAGAGACATTTTGATATACATAGTAACGGTGCAAAGTAGTATGGTAGATCGTAACAGCCTGAATCCTAAATACAGTTACATGGTGTATTAAGTTTCTGATTTATAACAGTTATATATGTTCTAAATAGTGAATAGATACATATTCAATATACCATGCAGAGTTACAGGGGATTGCAAAGCAAAGATTTAATACAAGTTGACATATGAAAGTAAAAGAGCGAAGAGAAAGAGTAGATTAAATGGGGTGGCAGTATACTGGGAGAGAGGGAGGTAGTAAGGAGGACTAGGTAGTATAGAAGATTAATCAGGGTTGGCACAATTACAGAGCCAAGATAGCAGTAGATAGATTTTAAGGCTAAGGATGTAATACAAGATAGCAAGGAAGGTGGGATGTGGGGTAAATAAAAATAGGTGAGAGAAGGATAAAGGTACTTCAGTGGGGGGGTACAAAGTGCTGGGGGAGAGGGAATTGACAACATTGCAGTAGGAGGAATTAAAAGATCAATCAGGGCTGTCACAGTTACAGAGCCATGATTGCTGTAGGTGAGATTTTAAGGCCCTTTTGAAGGAAGCAATGGAGGTTGTGTTTGGGATGTTGGGGGGAAGGTTGTTCCATTCTTTGGTAATGGTGTTGCTATAGAGGGATATACCTGTGGAATTATATGCTTTGGTCACATCTAATAGTTTTTGATTGGATCGTAGGACTCTAGTTTTGGTGCTTTGATGTAGTATGTTTTATGGAGCATACAGTAATGAGAAAAAGCCTGTGAGGGTTCAATATTGAAGTTACATAGATTAGTATATCTTACAGAGCCACATACTTATAAAGAGTAAACATTCTGGTCAAAGGAGAATAGAGGCAGAGGAGGTAGAAAAGTTAAGTCGGATCAGTACAGGAGCAGGTCCAGGAGTTTAGCAGATACTCCTTTAATGCTTTTTGGAAACAGCTTGTGTTATGACGTGAACAAATATAGAGAGGAAGTTTGTTCCAAGCAGAGGTGACTGAATTATAAAGTAGTTTACCCATGGATTTATTGGGTTTGTGGATTTAAAGGAGATGTTGGTCATAGCTGCGTAGTTCAAGGTTAGGAACATAGCGAGTGATAAGAGTTGGAAGAGTAGGATATGCTAGAGGTTGGTGAAGGATAGAATGAGTCAGGCAGGAGGAGTTGATGAAATTCTGGCCAGTGGAGTTTTTTAGAGAAAGACAGTGGTGTGAGAGAAATGGGAGATTGCTGGCAAATTTAGCTATTTTATTGTGAGTAAGTTCAAGTTTAGACAAAAGGTTCTTTTGGAGGTTTGTTAGGACTGAGGCAGCATATAACAGGGTAGAGAGTAGGTATGCCAGAGCTAGGGACAGTTTAGATTCTTGTGTAATTTTTTTTTCTATAAAGTAGTCTGAGTTTTTGATGGGTCTTTTTGTTGCAGTTATTGATTTGAATGTCAAATTTAAGTTTTTTATCAATGAAAACCCCAAGTAGTTTAGTGTGGGGTTCAACCTTAATAATAGTGTTATTTAGAGAGGAAACTGAGAAGGTAGATTTGTGGTGTTGCAGAGACTTTGGGAGGAAGAGGAGGAGTTTTGTTTTGTTATGGTTAAGTAGAAGCTGGTTGGTTGAGAGCGATTTTTCAACAGAGTACAGAGATTCTTGGGTGAGGGTGTGTAGGTGAGGTAGATTGACAGAAGAAGAAATAATAGAGTCATCGTCCTATTGTATTAGGAGTGTGGACAGGATAGGTAGAAATTATTAGTAAAAAGGTTGAATAGTGGCCCTAGGATGGACCCTTGGGCGGACCCCAATTTGAACGGAGAGGAATGGGGAAGTTCCAGAGAGCCATTTAACAGACTGTAGTCTAGTTAATAGGTAGCTAGACAACCAACTGAGAGTCGAGATGGAAAGATTAAGGTCAGCAAGTTTGGAGAGAAGGGAGTGGGAGATAGTGTCAAAGACTTTAGATCGGTCAAGAAACAGGCATAAGACTAATTTGTTATTGTCAAGAGATGTAGAGATAGCATGGGTAAAAGATATTGGTGCAATGGTTGTGCTGTGATGAGGGCGAAAACCGTGTTGTGTAGGGGTGAGGAGATTTTCTTGAATGAGAAGAGTAATGAGCTGTTTATGTATACACTTTTAAAGAATTTTAGGCAGTGGAGATAGAAGAGCAATAGGCCAGAAATTAGAGGGGTCAGTGGAGTTGCCTCCTTTATGTAGGGGAATAACACAGAATTTCTTTGATATATCAGGGACAACATTTTCCTGAATTGTCCTATTGATAAGTATGGAGATGGGATAGGCAATGGAAGAAGCTGCTAATCTGAGGTAGAGCAGTGGCAAGTTAGCAGATGGGGGGAGCATGGGGGGAGCATGGTTTAGGTTTACTGAGGAGTGATTTGATATAAGATGTGGGGATATGCTTAAGAGAAAAGGAAGTTGTGTTGGAGGGTGGGAGGGGAGGTATCTGGGTAGATGTTAGTGTTTGTCTTTGTTAATTTCTCTATGACATCTATGAAAAAGGTGTTCAGACGTGTGGCAGTCTCAAGGGGAGGGCTGTTTGGGAAGGGATTTGGTGCATATGGGTTCCCTGGGTGTAAGAGCTTGTTGATAGTACCAAAATTTTTTTTTGGGGGGGGGGGGTTAGAATGTTTTTTTCAATATTGATTTGTTTTTAGTTAAATTACGAAGTTCTCTATAGAGATGGAGATTGGAAGGAATTTTAAGTTTATGCCAGGTTTTCCAAGCACAGTCTGTCTTGTGCATGAGGGAGAAAGTGTCTTTACTTACCCATGGTGCAAAGTTGGATTTAATTGTAATTTTCCTGATGGGGGCCAAGGAATTGAGCGGGTTAAGGAAGATGCTTTTGTATTTGAGAACAGCTTCTTCGATTGAATATGTCAGAGTTAAATTTTGATAGGTTATGACAGTCTCTATATATGCGCAAGTTAGATAATTGAGGGGAATACTGCTGGATGGGAGTAGGGAGATGATCACTAAGTGTGTCAGGAAGTGTAGAGATGTTATGGGTAGAGGTCAGGGTGAGAGGTGAGAATCCAGTCAAGTGTAGTGCTTTCATTGGATTGTAGATTAATACAAGTACATGAGGTGATGAGTTGAGAGAACCCATATAGGTTAATGCTAGTACTGGGAGAGTCAGAGGACAAACTATTCCAATCTGTTAACATCACCTAATATTATGGTTTTATAAGAGAGTTTGTGACATCCATGCAAGAAGGAGTTTAAGGGTAAGAATTGTGTTGCCAGGAGGTACAGAAATGGAAGCAATGGCTATTTTTTCAATTGTTCAAATTACAGTTGGCAATGAGGATTTCAGCAGGGTGAAAACAAAGTGGAGTGTAAGGTAGGGGATGTAGAGAGAGGTGTTCTAAGTATAATATAGCTGCACCTCCAAATGTTGTCTTTGGCTGTCCTGTTGGAAGATATTGTAGCCGGGGGGGGTAAGATTTCACTATCAGAGATATGGGGTTTTAACCATGTTTTAGAGATGTAGAGAATATCAGGGGTGTGTAGGGATATCCAGGAGTGTAGTTCAGTTACTTTGTTTAGAGTACTGCGGATATTGAGAGCTATGATTTTGAGGTTTGGTGAGGAGGGACTAATGGGGTTGGAGGGAAGAGTGTAGTGAGTGGTAGGTTCTGGATTGCAGTGAATATCTCCAGAAAGAAGTAAGTTAAGTATTAAGACCTTTGGACTAGAGAGGGGAAAGTTAAGGTAAAAAGACTTGGCTTTAAGTTTGGGTGGTAGAGTGTGCTTTGGGGAATAGTTTAATTTTGTGTAGGTAGGTAATATTATGAGAGAAAAGAATGGGTGTAATAGGGAAAGGAGTAGGATGTTGAGGAAGGACAATGAGGTTATGGACGGGTATGACCCTGGTAGATCTAAGTTGAGAAAGATGGTACGATGTGGAGATTGAGAGGAGAGGAGAATAAGTAGTGTTGCAGATAGCAGCAGATGTAGTATTGTGCCTAGAAGGATTTAAAGGATGTGTTGTATTTAGATGCAATACAGTGTAGCAATGAGAGGTTATATGAAGTATATATGTTAGAGTAGTAATAGTCAAGGAAAGCGGTAAGTACAGTGCAGTGAGGGAGGGATATGAGAGGTCATGAGAAGTTAGTGGTGATAGGATGGTTTGTTTTGCAGGAGGGAGGGGGTGAGGAAAGGGTGAGAGGCTTTACCAGATAGAGTATAACTGTAATGGAAGTGGGGGTGGGTGGTAATAGAGGTAGGGGAGCAGAGTGAGCCCAAGAATAGCGAGAGCAAACATAGTAGGGCTAGACCATCAGGGATTCAATGGAGAGTAACCACAGAAAAACAATCAGCAAGTTATTTGTTTTGTATTGCTCCCAGTCTAGTATATAACAACTAGCCATCAAAAGATCTCTTGTAGACAAGTCTATCATTACTTCCAGTTATTTAGTTATAATTCTTTTCCTGAAATTTATGCTAGGCTTACAGTAACACAATGCAAATGAGTTGGGAATAATTTTGAAGAGTGGGGAGTGTAGAGATGAATGTGAGTAAAAAGGGGGTGTCGAGACTAAAATTCAAGTTAGAGGGACTGATTGAAGCTAATTTAGTGAGGTCAAGCGAAACAGTGAGAGTGTCTGTTTTAACCTAAGACTGTAGAAATGGCAGGGGAATATCATGGTGATGTGCCAAAGCCATAGCATAGGTTTATGACCCCAGTGGGTGGGAAAGAATAAAGAGCTGAATGCTGTGTGTGCTTTTTCTGGGGCAAATATCTTAAATTGTGATAGGCAAGATGGATACAACATGAGAAGCTGGTAATACAGCAAAACTTGGCACCAAACTGGCCATGTCAAGCTTAATAAAAGGGTGTACTTGCCAATACTTGACAAGACATTAGGTGACGTATCATTTTTGCAAGGGTTCAAGCCCCCACAGACTCCACAGTTTGTTGACTATGCCTGTACCTCTCAACCTCCGAGCCTTAAAAGTCATAGCTATAACCTTTAAAAAAATCATAGCAGAGAGTCTTTCTTATTTTTCACAATGGAAGGTCTGCCCTGTAGTGGTAGTGAATATTTCCATATGCTTAGTTTAGTTATTTAATAAGGCACACACCATTAAACAGGTCTGACTTTATAAGGAACATCAGTAAATCTAGTAGGAGCAAGGCAAAATCTGAGGGCCAAAATCGTAAGTACTCTGTCTACATCCTAGTATTTCAGCAGTATGACAACTTATAAAGTTAGAGTCTTGCAGTGAATCAGACTAATGCAAAAGAGTTTCAAGAAATACATTTTCAGGTAGTTGGGATCAGATAGATAGGATCCCAGTAGTTATGCTTCATAAAAAGGTGGGAATTCTGGGGAAAATGCTATAAGTGCCAGGGAAATTTATAAAGAAACTATTGTTACATTTAATTCGATTCCAACATATTTGACATCATGGAAGCAGAACAGCATAGAAATGCCACAAAAGGGAAGGCATGACTTTGCCATATTTGTTTTTATATATAGCTGTGTAAGATGTGTATGGAGGAAGAGAACATGCTGCATAGCGTTTATTCAAGTTCTTTTTCAGCCTTCTGTGTATTGTCACTAGTTAAGTAAACAACGCGGCGTATTTGACATGAGATGTAGAGAATTGTGTTTTATATATATATATATATATATATATATATATATATATATATATATATATATATGCTTTAAAGTTTGATAAGCAATATATAAAGCTTTTATTATTCAAAGTGTAGAACCAGTAATAAAGGAAATGTATGCATATGTTTTATTCATAAACCAGGAGATCTCCATCGTGTAGTGCTGGAGTGTCAATTGTTTTATTGCCTTAATCAGAAAAAACTGTGAAGTTATGCTGTTATCTGATGATGATGATGATGATGATGATGATGCAATAATTGCTTTAGTTTTTTTTCTTCTGTTAGAGTGTAAATAAAGTTGCTGCCACATGAGGGTTAATCCAAAAGTTGAGAGAGAAATTGAGAAATTTGTTTTTATTGCATTTTATGTTGATGTATATAAACAGTACATACGAAAGTTTACATTTAGTTTTTATTGCTTTTTATAGTGATATTATTATAGAATCAGTGTTTTGGACAATGCGAGGCTTAGTTTTTATTGGATTTTATTTGATGTTGTATAGATGCCTAGTGCATAAGAAGGTTTGCAATTATGGGGTGCTTAAATACTTTCGGTCACAGTTATATCTGTATGATGCGAACTTGTATGGTTGTAAGAAATGAAGATGACACAGTCATTTAATAAGTCAAAATTTGGGAAAGGAAATGCATTATATTTACAACATAGTTGCTCTTTATCTTCAGTTTCCCTGACCTATATATTCACTCATTGTTCTTGTGCCATAGTATTTTGAAATATTTGTTCTTCCTCATCTGAATGTATGGCCTACATGCCATTCATTGATTATTAGTAAGGTTAATTTCCGCGTCATCCTTTGGACTTCTTTTATTGTCAACAAGTAAATATGTCACTTCGTTCATGCTGTAGTGGTTTGTCTTCCTTATTAACCAACTTTAGATACAAGTTACATATCTTCACTCTGATGAGGATTATCCTAGGTTATATTCTGATGACCTGTCTGTTTCACTGTTAATAGATCAACAACAGTGTATGCATTTCTCCTCATTGGTTCTGAGGCTGGTAATGATGTATTTGTCCTCATTGTATTGAGCCAAAAAACTATGTTTCATGTGCATCCCTTTATTGAATTACTGAGACATTTCCTGTGTTTGATTGATGCACTTTATTGTGAAATTGCAGTAATCTTTCTATTGCATTCCCTCCATTGTTAAGTGTATAAATATTTTCATGATATTTAGCAGTTTGTCTTTTAGTGAGTTCCAGACAACTCCATTTGACTCTGCTTGCAGGAATGCTCACATTTTCCCTACTTGTGCATTTTAATGGAATACAAAAGATATGCATTAGAACTATGACTTGGACTGCAAAGAAAAAAAAAATGCCAAAAATGGTGCCTTACATTTTTTGAATTGATTTGCTTTCTTTCACCAAAATATTCTGACAGGGTATGATGCCCATTTTCAGTGGAGGAGTAGGGAGAAAAGCTTCAATAAATAGTAAATGTACAGTAGAACAAAGTTTAAATAAGCTATAAAAATTCATCAAAATTTGGATATACAGGAAATAAGATATGAAGAGTTGTAAATTCTAAGAAGTGACACTGGTGCACATTGAAGGAGCGACACTGGTGCACATTGAAGGAGCGACACTGGTGCACATTGAAGGAGCGACACTGGTGCACATTGAAGGAGCGACACTGGTGCACATTAAAGGAGCAGAATATTATCAGTATGACTAATAATATCACTAAGCAGTAGAGAGCATCAGAATTCTGCAGATGAAGTAATGTGATATGCATCTATAATCATGCCAGTTTGTAAGCTAAAGAAAGGACAGCATTACCCATGTTTCATATTGCAAGAGTGGATTGCTGACACAGCAGTGCAGCATAATTGGGGAGGAGGCACTGCATTCCTGAGTGTAATCCTTTGCATGAGGTTGTTGGTTGCCAAGATGTTGTTAAAGATCCCATGGGACTTCTCAAAAAGAATAGGGTTCCTTTAATTAACAGAATATAAACAAAATATTTACATATTTGCAAAATATACATGTTTATGGGTGCATATTTTGACATTCCTTTATACCACCATCATCATCATCATTGTTCTTCCATAATTGACCCCCACTCCTTCCACAACCATAATCTAATTTTTGTAATATATCAGACAAAATCTATTTCCCAATTAAATAAAATTTTATTCAGTCTTTCAGTCCAGACAACCTATATTGTATAAGATGCATTTATATCTACTCTTCTCACATATTCTTTCTTCTTTTTATTATAATATCCATACATAATCATATGCATAGCTATATGATTTACACTATTAATTTTCTCAAAATTTTATTTCACAAAACTTTTTCCAGAGTTTTATCACTCTTGCATTTCAAGAAAACATGCTATATTGCTTCTTCCTCACCAGAAAATAAACACATTTTCAACTTTCTTCTTATGTGGCATATATTCGTGTTACTGGTAACTTATTATCAGTTTCCATAAAAAATCCTGACACACTATGATCTTACTACACCCACTTTATCCTTATTTTAATTGCCTTTTATCAGTTCTTCTGGTAAATTTTCCCATGGATGTACATTATAATAATGTTTTATCACATTATACAACACACCTGTTTTCACTGGCTAACACTTCTGTTTCTGTTCCTAGCACAGAGGTTCCCTCCAAAATTGACAACTGTGTTGAACTTGAATTCTGGTTTATATGCAGACCAGATCATGACCCAGCCATGCTTTGTACTAGTTTAACTGGTGGTTCTGCTAAGGCCTACTTGTGGACTGAGAATTTTTATCTCCATTTTAAAGGACGCTATGATTATCTCTATAATTGGGAAACAATGTATGCATCCTTAGAGTGACGATTTCTTGGCTGTATCTGTACCCATCTTATTGAGAATATCATTAAAAGGGGTATCACCATACTGCCCAAATCATTTTTAAGGACTCATGTACTTGCTAACCTATTTAAAGCAGGTTTTAGGACTATAATGATTTCCTGATAGGGAGGAATCAGTGATTATATTCAGTAATGTTTCTTCTTCATATCTTGGTTGTATCTAACACCATAAACCATGACACTTTTTTGGAAGTCTTGTGATCATTATGTTTTTTTTTCCTCTTAACGTTCAGTGATCAGTTTGCTGCCTAGCTCTCTGGACACACACATGAAGTCTTTTTGGGAATAAGTTCCTCAGGAAATTGCCATCTGATGTATGGAGTTCTACAGGATTTCATTTTGTGACCATTGTTTACAGTGTGTACATGACTGTGCTAGCAGATAGGAGAAGCTTAAGGTATCACAAGTGATGCAGATGATCAGCTTTGCCACACCTCTCTGGATCAAGTGGTGCCTCTTTGATTCATTAGAAGACTCTAAATTCCATGTAGACCTTTCTGATTATTTGACATTTGGTCCCTACAAGACTGAGTCAGTGGTTGTTCACATGATTTAGAAGTCCTTTCACATCTCAGTTATTCAGCCTCTAATTGATTAAAGGAGGAGGCAGCAAGCTTGAAATTGTATCTATAGTAACAAATCTTGCCCTGGTCCTTGATGAGCAATTGGCAATCTGTGACAACTGCATTTAATACATTTTGCTTTAATCTGAAGAATATTGACCAAAGTAAGCACTTATATGATACAATGTCTTGCATGCCAGGTCTTCATTCCTTCACTTGGATGCTGTAATGCCATTTCTATGTGACTTCCTTCTACAACTGACCACCTTGTATGGTATAAATCTCTCTAACCAGTCTAATGACTGAAACTCTGTCATGGTCATATTCCACATAAGTTTCTGAATCCACACTGGCTTGTGGTGGCCTCATAGAGAAAAAGTACATGAACCTAGTATAGACCTATGTGATATGAATCCTCACTTTCTCAAGGAAGTGCTCTACCTGATTAATGAATTCCTATACATAAATAAATAAAACTATTGGCTCACTGTTGGACTTAATTTTCTCCATTCAGCTGTCAGTATCCTGATGAAGATTTAAACACTGTAAATTGAAGAACTGAGTATTCAGTCTCCATCTTATCAAGTCACATCTGTATTATTTGTACTTATATGTGTTTTATGGAAGTTTCAAGTTCTGATGATGTCTTCAACAAAGACACTGACTGAAGACATTCCAAAGCTGCCCTTTACATGTGAAAATATTGGGTGTGTGATGAATACAAGTACCAGCATTACAACAACTGTGGGTAGCACAAAACAGGCTGATGAAGAAACAACAGTATGATTCCATAGCATATGTTTCAAAAAATTAACGTGTCCTGGATATTTTCCTGCATTGTTGTTGGTGAATGGGAATACATAATTGTCATGGAAGCTTTTTTGGGCATGAATGCTAAATTCGAGCTTACCACATCTCCTTTTAAGTTTAAATCTGCTTCAAATGTTGCCTTTCCTCTTCTATTTTACAGATGTCTGCTTGGGGAAAGAGATTCAAGGAGGAAGGAGGCAGCCAAAGACAGCAGGATAGGGTAAAAAGATAATGAATACATTTTGGTAGGATGGCATTTAATGGAGACAGGGGATGGGTGTTAATGTGTGGCTTTCACAGTGTTGCAAATACATGCCAGATCACATTTTTTGTGATTTTCATTGTTATTGGTACTTGGGTATTTTAGGCGTTAAATCCTCTTTATCTGGTGAGGTATGTTTACTCTATGCATGCCTTCTGTATACTTAACAGTTAAGGCATGCCAGTGGGAAATGCATTTGTGTGCTGTTTGAATTGCTTTTCAAAATTAAAATAAAGCTATAAAAAGTTGAGGTTTGCAAATTATGCACATCAGATAGCTGTTGCATTTTGGGGAGAAAAAAGGTAAAGTAAAAACTTTTCATCAGCTTCCCATACTTCACAGTGTGTTGTCTTTTCAAATCTCACAACAGTGAGTTTATGATAGTAATCCATATCTGGAAGAATCTAGAGTGACTCTGAAGGACAGGGTAACCTCACATTTGACTGTTCTAGTCCTAAGTGAAAGAAATACAGCATATGGTTTTGTGTATTTTTACATTACCATCCCAATCTGCCCATCATCGCTCACCATTTTCCATAAGGTCTTCTTCAGAAAAGGTAGGTCAGGTCTAAAGGTGTGCATACTGTATTCTTTTGTAATTTTTACTCATATTTAAATATACTTATGTATTCTAAGTGCAGTCTTACCATAGCATTACCCATTTGGTCATGTATTCTACTTGCCTTCCTTTAAGTCACAGGTGAACAGCTATGCATTCTCCTTTTTCTTTGCTCCATTCAAGTTCACACACAGCTACTGAAGCTTGTCTGTACAAATGTATACAGGTCTTGTTGGCCAGAACGTGCAACTTCCCAAACAGAGTGAATCAAAGTGAAGAAAAACTTGTTTTAAACCTGCTCTATGAAAGTGCAAAATTGTCTATTTTCTTTTAATAAACCATACTTTTTGTATGCAGGTTCCGGAGCAGTTTGGTCCTGTAAGAACTGTAGCAGAAGGAAGAGGAGATGCATTACTTATCGGTACTACAAGGAATTTTGTCCTACAAGGCAGTTTATCTGGAGATTTTTGTCCAATTACCCAGGTATGAGCAGTGAATGCTTGCATGATCCAGAACAATGGATTTTTTAGAGAAAAAAAAAACCCTGCCAAATGTTTTGCTCTTTTGCTACCCTGTCTGTAGATGAGCGTATTCTAGATGTACTGCATAGTCTTGGGATAAAAATGTAAATGAAGTTATCCTCCTATAAAAATTAAACAAGGTCCAAAATAATGTCTGTAAACTTAAGCATGTAATGAATTTCTCCATTTTGTGATATTTTATGTTAAGTGAAGAATAGACTTTTTGTTTTAAAAAGTTTATTTCCTACTCATACCAATCATTAGTGGACCGGAGTTCCACTGTGGCGACCCCTAACCGGGGAAAGCCGAAAGACACAACAACAACAACTACATGCAAGAAGAGGTTCACAGAGGACCATCTCTCTGTATAACAATCTATGCTCCAATGTCTGCAGATCTATAGTTTGTCATCCACGAATGGTGCTACTGTCCTTACTATTATTAAATTTTTTAATACATTTAAGACCATGGGTAGAAATGCCTCTTTCATGGATCTGGTTACATGATGTGATCAAGGTTGTACAATATTTGGAAACTTGCTGAAATTCAGTTTCACATAGTGTATAACTCACTAGTGCAGTTCTCTGGTTTCACTGTTTGCATTACTTTGAAACATTAGGATATATGGATTTTTTCTTTTTTTGCGTTACTTTGAAACATTAGGATATCTGGATTTTTTTTTCTTTTTTAGTGAATACGTTAGGAGGGACAGATTTTCTAATGCCATATTTTTTCTTGTGCATTGCAATTGACTAAATTAAAGATAAAGTAAAGCACTAAAGAAATATTTTCGTGAGTAAAACCAACTGAGAATAGATGTCTCACTTCAATGTTTATCTCAGGGGAATGTTATCTAATTGGTTACTTTCAGTTACATGCTATTTAGGTATCTAATTAGGGAAACAATTTAAGGTGACAGAATGAAACTCCTTAGCAACTCATGTTCTTAATCCTGTATACTGTGCTCTCTGGACATTTCTTTTTTAACCCAAGATGACTGTAACAGAAATTCTTAAATGCATTACGACATGGTGCAAAAGCATGCTGAAGAAATGCCTCTGGTAACACAGGGTAATAAAGTTTAATATACTGTAAAGTGTTAACATTTGTGAGGATTTATTTACAAACTGAAGCTAATGTTTGTTTTTACACATTTTGCATGTCAGTTTTTGAAATGTGAAAATGAACATAAGGCATATTCTGTGAGTTAGGATAACTTTTATGTAGTAATTGCAGAAAAAATTAGCCAGGGCTAAA
Source organism: Protopterus annectens (assembly GCF_019279795.1). Taxonomy (NCBI): domain Eukaryota; kingdom Metazoa; phylum Chordata; order Ceratodontiformes; family Protopteridae; genus Protopterus; species Protopterus annectens. The sequence goes on from NC_056737.1 coordinate 918,089,784, forward strand.
AAAAAATAGAATGTGTCATGTTTGAGAAGGGAATCTAAAAGCAGAGAAATTTAGGAGACAAACTTATTGAAAATGCTGGTGTCAGAGGCTCCTTCACCTGCTAAGAGATGGAGGGTGGAGGGCAAGATGATGTTCATTCATTCGTTAATTCATTCATTCATTTTAAGGGTATCTACTACCAAAAGAGAAACAGACAAGATAATCTGAACTATATGCATGCAGAAATTAAATATGAAGCAGGGAGAATGTATGATTTACTATAACCTAAAATGACAGAAAGTACTACTCCCTAGATAACAGTAATATTTTTGTTTCCTATATCATAAGAATACACCAGTGATTTTATTGAGATAGTACCGAGCTTGTCAGGTTGAAAAAAATACAAAATGTACATAAATTGTAAAAGCATAGCATCCAAATGGATAAACATAAGACTAGTGGTTGTACCTAGCAATAAAGGACCTTATCTCTTTAGTCGCACAAAGTTTTAAAGAATTTCCACTGATTGCTATATTATCCTCGCCTACAAAATGGACTTAGCTGGTGGCTCCATCACTAATGACACATAATGCAATTTTATTTTCTTCTAAATTTAGTAATAGTATGTAAGAGCCCTTAAGTCAGTTCATCCCAACCATTAACTGTGATGGAATCACAAATATAATCGTCAAGAGATACTGTCTCATGCTAACCAAGCCATATTAATCAGAACTGGTCCTGAAACTGATGTTTTGTTTTTATAAATCCCCCCCACCCACCCACCCACCCGCCTTGTGTTCTGAGTCAGATGGTTCTAATGTGGAAGTCAAATACAGTGCTACACTGCGACAACAAAAGACCTCTGGTGCACTGCATTTACTTGCTGTACATATAAGGCCATATATCAGCTCCCTGTAGACACTTCACAATAAAAAAAATTACAGACTTCGTAATATAGTACTTTGGTACAAAACACACACACACACACACACACACACACACTTCCAGTGAAATGTTCCCTATCTGACTGTGAAAGAATCACAGAAATGTAATGGCCACATTACTGTTTGACGGATACTACCCCCCACCAAACCAGTAAGGTAGGATTGGAACCAGCCATGATTAGAAGGAGAGAGGTTTAGGTCTGAGAGTTTAAGAAGGATGGGATGAGACACAGTGTCGAAGGCTTTAGAGAGTTCAAGGAATAGACAGGCGATAAGGAGGTTGTTGTCCCTAGCTTCTGCAACTTTGAGTAAAGGATAGTAAGGCAGTTAAGGTACTGTGTTTATGGCGGAAACCAAGTTGTGCGGGAGTGAAGAGATTTTTGTGAATGAGATAGGGACAGTAGTTGAGTATGTATACATTTTTCAAGGATCTTGGAAAGCGGTGAGAGAATAACGATTGGTCTATAGTCAGAGGGTTCAACAGAGTTGCCACTTTTTGTGTAGAGGAGTGGTATAGAAGGATTTCCATATTTCCGGTACGGTAGATTCCTGAATAGAGCGGTTGATTAAGATAGATACAGGGTATGCAATACAGTCAGCAGCAATTTTCTGATTTGACAAATAAATGACAAACTTTACCAGGAGCCAACCAAACATATGGGACAAAAATCAGAGATGCTCTGCAAAAGCAGGGACAGTTGAAATGTACGAGTTATAGCAATCTACACCGAGGAAATCCATTTTTGAAACCTGCCTTTGACCCTCTTCCTGTAAAAAGAATAGGCCCTAGGCGAAAGTTGTCTGACAAACCCAAGCAATTAAGGCATACATTTAGTTTCTATCCTATTTTATGCATAAGGCAATAATTATAAATAAAGCTGCAATATTAGTGCCTTACTGAAGAGCTTCCCGCATTAGCAAGGGTAGACGTACAACAGACCACATTTTTTTCTGTAAAGTTCTCAAACAGCAATGCAATCAAACATGTTGGCTGCACTGGATCTGCATCTCTACATGGCAACAAATAACAGTGCTGTGCAACTCAGCCTGCTAGTATGATGCAGATGTAGGTGGAGCACTGGGTGCATGTTTCCTGCTCCCAATGAAATGAAACTCGAAATGCTTTGTCAACTCAAGATAATGTAAAAGCAAAGCACTTATTCAAGTATGGTAGCAGAAAATAAACGAACAAGCTTCATTTCAATAAAACAAACTTGTTTATTTTCTACTATAGTAATTGACAGTGGTGGATTAAGTGCATTTTAGGCCCTTGACTGTTTTTAATCCATGCATGCCCCCCAACACTTAATTTTTATGACCGCACATGAACACAAAACACCAATCAACATGTTAGTGTAATACATTAAGAATCTAAAGTAAGCACCTAAGAAAATGAGGGGTAAAGCAGGCAAATCAGTTATACAAGTTTTTCATGCGAATGATATCTTTGACTGAAGCATGTATGCTGTGAATAAGTCAACATTAAGATATCAAAAACTGGACCCCTATAGAATACTGCAAAGCATTGGGTAGCTCAAGAGGAAAGATTAGTCCCGCAGACAACCCCCTTTAACTCCCTGCTTTGTTGTTACTAGTCTGTATGGCCAGAGTGAACTCATTCACACTTCGCAACTGTGGAATGTCACATACCTAGCATCCTATAAAGACCTCAAGATTCCAGCACAAGCCTTTTTCTGGAAAATGCAATTAAATAAAAAGTAATAAACAGAAATAACTTGTAAACAGTAAATACCATTTTAAAAAGTGCAAACTGCAATGTTGTTCCATAAAAATGTTTTGCAGTCCGTATATTCAAAATCTTTGTATAAGTATTAATTTACCTTCCATATTTTTGATACTGTGTGCTGCTTAGTGATGCTGCTACATTTCCACTGATCATTTCCTGCTCCAGTGATAAACTGTAATGTGCACCAATGTCATTACTTAGAACTTGCTATGATTTATATATTTGTATGGTAGGCCCTGCTTATTCAGTTTTAATGAATTCCATTTTCTACACTGCCCTTTATTTAAAGTTTATCTAGACTTTTGTAAGTGCACTAATACTTGGAGTTTTTCTCCCAAGGCCTTCACTGAAAATGAGCAATGCAACTCAATCAGACTTTCACACTAAACAAGCAAATACATACATTCATGCTTTTTAATAGAAAAATTACATGTTTTCTTTGCATTGCCACAATCTTTTCATATCCTAGAAACTGCATATCCTATGAGCAATAGTATCAGCAGCACATTTGTTCAGACAGACATGCCTTTTGTAGGACTTCCAGCAGTTACTTTCAGGGCCCATGTTTTGGTAAATATACGGAAATATGAACAACTATGCCTGCATGCATTATGGTGATGGTTACTAATACTATGCAGGTGTAACCCACTTGCATATCTTACTTCAAATGCAAGTTATGCCTGCTCACTGTAAGCAACCAATGTCATTTAAATGTACTAACCCTACAATTAACTCCCTAATCCTAACCCCCCCCTTAACACTAAAACTGTATCCCCTACCACTAATCTTAAAATTACATAACTAACCATATAAGTCTAACCCAAACCCCATAAACATTACCTTTAAACTACAACAAAGTGAATTACCTACCTGAGATAGGTGCAGCCTCCATTTTATCTCACAAACGTCTTAGTCATCTTTGATGGCATAACTCTCTAGTATTCTACTTCTCTACAGCAGGCTACATGCTATAAGAAACCATGGCCATGCATAATTAACAACTGAAACACCTAATACCTCCTAAACTGAACCAGATCCAGCACTAGGCAACCAAGGCAGTCACGTATGGCCCATTGGCTGGGAGAGGGCCCGCTGGCCAGAAGATAAATATATATATATTTTTTAATTAAAAAAAAAAAACGTAATTTTTTTAAGTTTTCTTTAAGAATGCCCTTTTGGTCCAGTCATACAGGCAAACAGGCATGTGCGACCTGTTTACTACTATATCTTTTGCATCTGTGTGACCTGTTTGTCTATGTGTACTGTTCTTGCAGAATTTAAATATTAGATGATGTTTGGACTGTGGACCTTGAACAAACAAGTAAGAGGGTATGTGTGTGTAAGAGGTATTTACGTAGCATGCCTCTCAATTGTCTAGATTTTTGCAGGATGTTCAGAGTTTTTGTCTATTCACATAAAACTTGTGATTTTCTGGGAAATCATTGAAGAATGAAGTTACTAAATAATGACAGACATTTTAGTTTCAGACTTCATAGCCTATAGAAAAATGCATACTAACACAAATCCTGTCATTCTTGCAACTTTCTAAGTTCATGAGAGCAATATATAAAATCCTTCCTTATATATTTTAGGCTTTGTCCAGATTTCTTGCAGTAAGAGCTTGAGAGGTATGGTAATGTGTGTGCACGTGTGTGTGCGTTTAATGCCCTAGTTAGTGATAGCAGATGGTTAGTAATTTGTTCAAGTAGAAAACAAGAGCCTGAATCTCCACTAACTACCAAGCTGTGTTTTTCAAAGATGTGAGTTTCAGGTCCATTTTATTCAAGGAACTGATTTTCAGGTGTTTTTCAAAGAAGTGGGTTTAAGATGCATTTTTCAAGAAACCGAGTTTCAGGTGTATTTTTCAAGTAATTGATTTTCAAGTACATGTTTAAGAAATTGAGTTTCAGGGGAAGAGAAGTTTACTGCTGCTCATGGTAAGTCTGTTTCCAATGTGCAACTGTTTTGTTTAGCAAATGGTATCACTATTGTCCTATAGAATTTAAAAGCATTGTTAGTAGCACAGTAAGTCACGTACTTGCTTTTGATTCAGAAGGCTGTGGTTTCTACTCCCACAGTATGTAGACAGATTGCTGATACTGTGTTGTAATTAAGGGGGGGGTGGGGGTGAGATGCTGCAGTCTTAAGTATGTCCTCCTTTGGATAAGATGCCCAGTAACTATGAACCTGTTATCAGTTTGCCACCCATTCCCTATTGCAGTATTACCAGCTCATCATTTTTAATGTAACATAGGCAGTCTATCCTATTCTTCAAGGAGAACAGGAACTGAATTTGTAGATGAAACACTGAAATATAAAGTTGTTTGCTAACAGCAACCTTTTCATTAGTTACAGATCTCTTTAATGTAGAATTATTTAGATAACTTTTATTTCTGCAGAGATGTGCGTATTGATTGTTGGTGGATTATAATGACAAGTTTGAGTGGCCTTTTATGGTTGGAATGTTCTGAACTGGACAGTTTTTTCATTATTGGTTCATATGTTTATTTTCATTGCTTACTGGAAAAATGTTCAAAACTATAAATTTAAGACACATTGTAACAAGTGGTGCTGTAGTATACAGGGAATATAATTTATTATACCATGATTCCCCCAAAACGTGCACGCTGATTGGCCAGCGTTCCCGTTGTAAATCGAGTTATACTAATGGAAAAAGGTCCGGTCGCCCGGACTTTTTTCCATTAGTATAACTCGTTTTTTTTAAACACTGTCTCGCTATGTTAAATGGGTTTAACATAGCGAGACAGCTTTAAAATAAGCAACGGAGTCTCCGTTGCTTATTTTAAAGCTGTCTCGCTATGTTAAACCCATTTAACATAGCGAGCAGTGTTAAAAACGGAGAAAGCAAGATCTCCGTTGCTTTTTAGTGTCTCGCTATGTTAAATGAGTTTAACATAGCGAAACAGTTTTAAAATAAGCAACGGAGATGTCCGTTGCTTATTTTAAAACTGTCTCGCTATGTTAAACTCATTTAACATAGCGGGACACCAAAAAAAAGCAACAGAGATCTTGCTTTCTCCGTTGCTTTTGCCAACTCTGATGTACTGCGCAGGCGCAGTACATCAGAACTGCCGCGGATGCCAGACATCTGCGGAAGGGCAGTAAACAGGCATTATACTATGCCATTATTTAAGAAAAGTAACAGTTTCTTTTCTTAAATAATGTCATGGTATAATAGCAATAACCCACTTCTGGGTGTGGGTAATGCTAAATTTACCCATGGTTGGCTTTGTTTGGTCCCTCGGGCCGCCTCGGGACCAAACCACGCCAACCGTGGGTAAATTTAGCATTACCCACACCCAGGCGTGGGTTATTGCTATAATACAATCAGGAAGGTGAATCAAACAACTCTTGTGTGTTTGCACAGTCCTAAAAATGTGTGCAAGAGGGCCTATGATTTGAAAGCAGCCCAAAGGTAAACTTAATCCACCAGTGGCTTGATGCACTTACTTTGAATGTGGGTTTGTATGCCGTTGTAGTGAATGTGAGTTTCAGGGGCATTGAAATTTTAATGCTAAGTCTGTTTTAATTATGTATTACTATATCACTTTGTAGATATCCAGGGTTGTATCCAATTGTACCCTTCTGAGGTTTGCCTGGCTGTGCTCTTGGAACCTTAGAGAAGATGAAAAAAATGAAAATTTAAATTCTTCTTTGGGTACAGATTTCGTTTTTGGAGCTTCTCTTGCAGAAATTATCAAAAAGTGTGATGAGACCGGCAAGATGATTAGGGACGTCCTCAGATTTTTCAGCCCGTCTTTAAATTCTTCAAGGGATATTTTTCTCCCTTGTCTAGCTTTGGCAAGAAACAAAATAAACAGTCTTAGAAGAATGTTGGTAAGCAGGGTTGGTAAGCAAGCGTTTAAAAAGCAGTGACAGGGAAGTTCCAAAACAAAAGTAGGAACCCTGTAGATCAAAGGACAGTCGAATAAAGCAGAATGACTTTTGCCTCCCCAGAAAATCTGAATCTGCTTTTCTGTCTTTGACATCAGATTATTTCATACAGTTTACTATCACAGGATTGAAGCCCAGAATCCTAAAATGCACTATCCCAGTTGCATAACAGAATATCAGAACACTGAAGACCACAAGTTAGAATTTCTGGACTTGGCCCCACCCTGCAGGACCCATGTTAGCACTTGTTCTTGAGTTTACACTGGGAAGAATATTCAGTATTCACGATTTTTAGACATTGTGGTCTTCACCATTTTGTTGTTCTATATTGTGTGACTATAATAGTACATTTCAGGATTCTGGGCATCAACCTTGTGATAGCAAACCATTTCATGCAAATGGGTACTTAATGTGATCTATCTAGGCTACAGATGACAGAGGGAGTCTCTTCTTCCCTTTCAGGGGATTCCTCATCATCCACTTGAATAAACCTCTCTATTCCCTCCTGTCATACATCATATGCTATCTTAACTGGCAATGGAAGCTGTTCCTCCTTCCCAGTTGGGGAAAGGATTTTATTCAAGAATGCTTAGTGCCAGAGAAAGGGAATTCCTGGAGACCAGTTATGAGTCTTTCTTTCCTAAATCAGTTTGTGACGGTGCCAAAGTTAATACTGCTTTCACTTCACAACCTGTTACCCCTTCTCCCTAATTTGACTTTTTTTAGTAACCTTAGATTTATAAGACGCTATCACCACATTCCTATTCATCTCAGACTTCAGGTGTTTTTTAAGGTTTTGTGTGTCTGAATCACATTTTCAGTTCTCCACCTTTACCATATGGAGAGTACACTTCTCCAAGAATGTTCACAAAGGTCAAGCTCCTGTTGTAGCCCATTGCAGACAACAAGGTATCCACATTTTTCCATATTTAGATGACTTAATTATCTTTACGGAGTGGTTTTTGAAGTGTCTGAAATCTCTCACTTGGGGAAGAGATCTGCATATGATGGAATTCCAAGAGAACATTTAAAAGTTTATTTTCTGACTCCCACTCAGGATTGTGTTTCTGATGTACCTGCTGGCCACCTCAATGCAAAGAGCTTTACTTTCACAGGAAATAATAGATCTATTCCAGGGGGTTTTCATTTAGACTTCTGTCAGAGTGAGGAAATACCTCGTGATTCTGGGTCTTATATCATCTATAATCATCTTGATTCCTCTTGCAAGACTCTACATGACAGATACAACTGTATCTGAAATCTCTTTGATACCAGCATCAACATCCATTGTCTTTTCACATTTCGTTTCTGGAATTTAGAAAAAAATGGAAATCAGATGGTAGACATGAAATTTCTCAAATTCCAGTTCTCACCTCCTGCTCCAAAGCAGTCAGTCACACCAGACACCTCAGGCTTTGCTTGGGTTGCAGTGTCAAGGGGCAGAAAAAAACAGGGTCTTTGGGATAAGCTAGAGCAAAACAGACAAACATAAAGGTGATGCTGTATCGTATAAATGCTCTCAACTCTCTGAATCAGTTGCAATTCCCAGGATCTCTTCAAGTATTTAAACACAATACCACAGTGATGTGGTACATAAACAAGCAAGCGTGTATCATATCTTAACCCCCCCCCCCCCCCCCATGCAGACAAGCCATGACAGCATGGGATATAGCTTTACAGCACAATCTCATTCTGCCAGAATCTTACTTTTTGTCAGAGCAAAACTATCTTACAGGACAGGTGCAGACCCTCATGAATGGAAACTGACTTGGGTGTGTAGATCACTGTGTGTGTTATGTCTTTATAAGAATCATTCTAGTCAGTGGGCACGTGCATATAAGTACAGAGCACGTGCAAGCAAGAGTGTCATTTTGTGTGAGCAGCCAGACTGAGAGCATGTATGTATGCAGTCAGTCAGTTTGTTTAATTTCAGTGTTCCTGGCATCCATCCTGATGTGTTTGTATGCAATAAACTACTTAAATGAGTACCCAAGCCTCTTCGTCTTCTTAATGTACATAAGACTAGTGACAAGGGCATCTTGTAAGATTTGTTATATCTGTGGGGAATTCCTTTGCTGGATTTTTTTGCCTCCTCTCTTTGCAATCCTCTGGCAAAATTATGTTCCACGACTACATGCAAAAAGGCCTGGAAGACATATATCCTTTTCCTTTGTTTGGACAGTAATGTTCCTGTGTAGTTTTCCATCCTTTCCATGGATATCCAGGGTACTTCTGAAGATTCAGAAGGACTCCACAAAGATCATCATAGTGACTCCCTTCTGGCCCAGGCAACAGCGTTTTACTCTCCCTTTGGAATTGGCCAAGGGCAGTTACCACAAGCTTTCTCACAGACTGGATTTATTCCTACAAGATCATGTGTGTTTGATCCATCCTGACCCCAAGCAACTGCAACTAATTGCCTGGATGATGCAGTCATAATACCTTTTGGGTTAACATGTTCCGAGTTACATACATTAGGTGCTAATGGAGGCAAGAAGCCTGCTCCTTGAAAAATCATACATTAGCAATTGAAAATTGGTGCCAACAAAAGAACCAGCACTCATTCAGGGCTAGTGTTTCTCTGGCTTTACAGTGTTTGTGTTACTATCCTGCAGCCTGTCTTCTACCAGCTTCATTTTTCATCTATTTCCACAGGTCTGCCCACGGATCCCCCTCTTTTACTGCAGTCTAATGTGAAAATATTTTTGAAAGGGGTTTTGCATAAGGAGTCTCCCAGAAAACCAGTGGCTTTTCCTTGGGTTCATAATGTTTTGTTAAGGAAACTAACACTTGCTCCATTTGAACTTGCTCATTTGGCTGACTTAAGGTTCTTTACATGGAAAACAGTTTTACTCATTGCTCCGACTTCTGTGAGAAGAGTATCTGAGTTATAAGCTCTTATTGTGGGTTGACCTTATCTAGCATCGAGAGAGACAGAGATTATTTGATAAATAATCCTCCTTTTATGCTTAAAGTTGTATCCAAGGTTACTTTAAGCTAGTCTATATATCTTCCTGTTTTCTTTCCAGAACCTAAAAATGAGGGAGAAAGGATATTTCATACTTTGAATTTCCACAGATAACTTTGGTACTGTCTTGTCAGAACAAAATCTTTTAGTACTTCTGATCAGTATATTTCTTGTGCACTAAAAAAGGAACAATCTTTGTCGAAGCAGATTTCCAAATGGTTGTCTCAGGCTATTACCTTTTGTTATTCCCACTACATTCCCACTTAAACTCACTAAAACTAGCACTAGCTTACAGCTTGCACTTCAGCCCTATACTCGGGAAGTATAAGGCTCTTTACTCATCCAATCAGCAATACAGTCCCAACCATCTATTCAGGCATGTTCAAGGGACAGCTTCAGGTGTGCTCTCTGGTCCAGCTGGTAAATCTGGGCATCCTGAGGCAATGTTACAATTGCCTCATGTACACAGACAACCCCTCCTCCTCCTCCCAACCAACACAAACATATGTGAGAGATGCAGCTACACAGCCAAACTGGAGGCTAAGCTCTCTCAACCCACGACTGGATCAACCAGTCACAAGGAAAAGGGCAACACTAGCACCGCATTACCAGACTCACATAGACTAGCCATAGCTGCACCAGAAAACAACTCTCAGAAACATGCAAAAACATACTCGGAGGCTCTAAATAAGAACCTGCCTAAACAACAGAGACCTCCTAAGCATACACCCAAGCAACCCCCACCCCACAACAGAAACCAGGTAACACATACGTCACAACGTCAGTGTGCCAAGCAAAAACAGCCCCTAAGGGTAAATAACACACCTAACACACTAGTAATTGGTGATTCTATCATCAGGCACACAGACGTCCCACTTACTAGACTGAACAAGGAGAAGGTTACCGTAAGCTGCCTGTCGGGTGCCAGAATCCACCACATAACACATGCACTCAGGTCACTCCACAACAAGTACAAATATGACTGTCATTGTACATGTTGGCGTAAATGACCTGAGACGTACCTCCCTGGGCTACATGAAAAGAGACATGGAGGAGCTCTCTGACCATGTAGCCCAGGCTGGTATGACTCTGACTCTGAGTAGCATCCTGCCCTCACCCAAAATGATGCCAACATACGAAGAAAAAATGATAAGTTTCAACAATTGGTTAAACTACTGGTGTCATTCAAAGGGGATCCACTTGTCAGCCTGGGACGACATGCTTGACAAGCCATGTTGCTTCGCCAGAGATGGCTTGCACCTGTCACCCCTGGGCTTTTGAATACTGGCCAAGACTCTTGGCGCCCCAATACTACCTTTTTTAGGCAAGACTCAAAAGACAAACCCGCCTCCATAAACAACAATAATAAACAATAACTAAGGGTAATGCTGCTCAACGCCAGAAGTCAAACCTCAAAATGCACGCACTCAAGGCTCTCCTTAGTATAGAAGAAATTGACGTATGTGCAGTGACAGAAACCTGGTTCAAGGCTCCAGAGAGCACCCCAGCACTACCAGACTATGACTCCTACCATACCTTTAGGTCCCAAAACTAGGACTGGAACACAAAAGGAGGGGGTGTGTCTATATTCATCAAGAACACCCACACCTCCAGGTTAATAGCACAGCACGCGGAATCTGAGACCATACAAGTGCAATTGACAGCGGGTAAATTGACTGTTCAATTTATAGCTTGCTACAGACTCCCACCTTGTCTCAGGACCCTCACGCGCAGCATTCCTGAGAACATTAGAAAGTATGAAGATTCTACACAACACCATGCTACTGGGTGACTTCAACTATCCAAACTTTGACTGGGAAAACTACTCAAGCTCAAACGCCCTAGCCCAATGCTTCCTTGAGTTTATAAACTCAAATGCCCTTGAACAGCTGGTCACCACTCCCACAAGAGGTGACAACATACTGGACCTGGTCATCACCAACATGGGGAACCTATGTTCTACACCTGAGGTAAACTCCATCATTGGTAAGATCAGATCACAAACTAATCACACTGGACATCCACATCCCACCCCCCCCCAGTCAAGGAAATCAAGGTAAAAAACTTCTCTAAAGCCAACTTCACACTCCTCAAGACCGAGGTGGGAAGTTTCAAAGCTCCCAATCAAATGGAAAATGATGACCCATCGGCAGAATCCTTTACAAGTGCATTCTATGAACACCTTCAAGAATGCATGGACCGAGCCATCCCAAGTAAAACCAAGACCAACTCCTCAACAAACAGAAAGCCAGTCTGGTGGACCCCGGCCATAAATAAACTTTACAACAGGAGGAGGAAACTCCTGCAAGATAGAACAAAATCCCAAAATAAGAAGGCATCTCTGATTAACATCAGTAAAAAACTGCACTCCCTCATTAAATCATCAAAGGCCAACTTCGAAAGAAAAATAGCCAATGACTCTAAGGATAACCATAAGGCCTCCTTTAACTATGTCAAGAGTCTAGGGGCAAACTCTCAGATATGCTCCGAGCTAGTGCATAATGGCCATAAATACACTGAACCAACCGACATTGCCAACATCCTGGCTGACAAGTTCAGTGCAAACTTCACCCCCCCTCCCTCCACCAAAGAGGCTAGCACCCATCCCAGAAGAATGTGGCACTCCAGATATCTCAGACACACAAGTAAGGACAGCCCTTGCAAAGGCCAAAAACACAGCATCAGTGGGACCAGATGCTATCCCAAGTTCTGTCTTACACGAGCTTCAAAATGAACTAACCCCCCATCTCAAATCACTATTCAAACTCAGCCTCTCTACAGGCTATGTACCCAAAGAATGGTGTACAGCAACAGTCGTACCACTCCACAAAGGTGGTGCCAAAACTGACCCTGGGAACTATCGCCCTATAAGCTTGACTAGCTTGGTCTGCAAAGCCATGGAATACATTATCATGGAACTCATTAATAGGGACATTGGGAACCTCCAGACACTGGACCCCGCCCAGTTCGGCTTTGTTAAAGGCAGATCTTGCCTCCTGAACTTGGTCGACTTCTTTGAAACAGTCACCAAGGCCGTAGATGAAGGGAAGGTGGTCCACACAGCATATCTGGACCTCGCTAAGGCGTTCGATACCATCCCACACACAGGAATCTTAGACAAACTCACCAGCTTAAATATCAACCCCCATGTCATGAGATGGGTTGCCAATTGGCTCTCAGACAGAACCCACATGGTAAGAGTGGCAGGCGCCATGTCTGACTCTAAACCAGTCATAAGCGGAGTCCCACAGGGCTCAGTCCTGGGACTCCTCCTGTTCAGTATATATTTCTCCAAAGTACAGGCAAAGGCGGAGGGACTGTGGCTAACTAAGTTCACAGATGACTGTAAATTGGGTGCAATAATTGACTCTCCAGCTGACACACACATCCTGCAAAAGGGTCTCACAGAGACAAACACCTGGTGTCAGTCACAGCCTCAAGCTAAATGCCAGAAAATGCATAGTAATCCCATTTGGGAAAAACAAAGTACCAACAAACTACCACATAGATGGGAATCCACTAAGTACAGAAGAAGTAATTAGGGACCTGGGTACCCAAGTAGATAGCATGCTCTCCTTTGATAACCACATAGCCAAAACGGTCAGGAAATTTTCTGTGTGGCACACCTGATCACAAAGGGTTTCTCATCCAGATCCAAGGAGGTGATTGTGCCCCTTTACTCCTCATTCATTAAGCCCATAATAGAGTACAATGCCCCATTTGGGATGTACCTCACTAGACACCTGCAACAACTAGAAAGACCACAGAAGTACCTCACTAAGAGGATGAAGGGCCTTAAACAATTACCCTATGAAGCACGACTAAAAAAGCTCCAGCTCTTCTCAGTCGCTTACCGTCTGCTCAGAGCTGACCTATGCCTGACCTATCAGACCCTGAACTAATGGACATGCTTCACCTCAAAAAAAGAGATCCCTCAGAACCACTCATTCTAGCGACTTGAACCTATGTACAACAATAAACAGGACATGCTGGAGGGATAGATTCCTGTCCCAGTGACTCCCCTCACTCTGAAATAGAATCCCAATCCATATTCGACAGAGCTCCTCTCTGACCCTCTTCAAGAGAAATCTTGATGAGTGGATGGGTAATTGTACGTTCTACCCTGGGATCATTTCAGGAGACCTGTTGACAAAGGCCCAGGCTACTAATCTAATGGGGAGGCGAAAGCCATCACTCTGTGGCATAGGCTTATAAATGCCCATGGGCAGATAGCCTAGTACTTACCTATGAACCTATGAATCTACAGCAAAACTATTCAACACAAGTTGATTTTCACTCTACCAGGGACTTGGCTTCATCAATGGCTGTTTGGAAATGGCTGGATTCTAGAAGCAGTAACTTGTTGCTTTATCTATACTATTACAAAGTACTAGAAACTAGATACCTTCTCCAGGTCTAGAACAGGCTTTGCTAGGACAATTCTCCTGCAACTCTTGGATCCTTCCCCTTCTACCTTTCAGTTATTTTAAATTATGGCTATCTCCGTGGTGATCACTGGAACATCTACTGCTATGGTAAGTTTTAATTCCACAACTACACTATGTTCATCATTATGATCACTGCTGCAGTAGCCACTCCCTCCCTCTATCCCCCTGTTTTTGTGTGACTTGGACATGTATATTTTTTCCTAGTAATCCTGTCCATGGACTTAGCCTCCCTCTCCATAGCTGGCATGAAAGCTTTAAAGGGCTTTGATGTCCAAACCTGAATTTTGAGTCTGCTCAGCTTGAGTTGACTAATGGTTTGCGTGCATGGAAGGTGCCCTGAAGCCTTGGAAGCTGGCTAGTTGCTATATCCTATGCAGGATATAGCTCATATTGCTTAGGCTACTGCAGCAGTGACCATTCAAACATTTGCTGTTATACTAAGTTCTTACACAATTTTAATTTCCTTTAATAAACTACCCTGTTTTGCAGGGAAGCCTGTGAACAATGTCTCACATTTCCTGAATGATTAGAAAGTATTTTATTTTTAACATTTCTGTTTTACACACACAATTCTGCATTAATGGACAGAGTCACCCATAATATTGTAAGTTATACTTTTTTTTGTATGAACTGCTTTTTTAAAATCTAGTCCAGGGGTTTCCCACATGGACTTCAGTCACTGCAAATAATACCTGAAGATTCAGGGTCTGATGGCATCTATGATACCTCTGGCAAAACTCCATATAATGGTACCTGGAGTCTCTCTGTTCTTGCCATCAACACCTATTATCTTTTCAGATCTCAGTCCTGGGGTTTGTAAGAAGAGAAATCACTTTGTGGAGACATCAAATATCCCTAAATCCAGGTGTCCCCTTCTCCCCTCTTGCTCAAAAGCAGTCAGTCAACACAGACACCTCAGACTTCTTTGCTTGGTAAGCAGTGTCAAAGGGAATACAAGTGCAAGATATTTGGGGCAACAAAGGCAGACACAGGTATATAAGTATAAGAGAGATACTTACCCTTTTAAGGCACTCAATTGTATGAATCACCTTTGGTCCCCTGGACCATTTCAAGTTGTTATAAACTATACCACAGTGATGTGATACATAACCAAGTGGGGAGCCAGATCTCACCCCCCCCCCTCCCCCATGAAGACTAGCCATGTTAACATGGGATATAGCTTTATAGTATAATCTCACTATAGAGGCATTTTTATTGTCAGAGCAAAATTGTTTGGCAGACAAGCTGAGCAGGACAAAGGCAGACCCTCACAAATGGAAGATAGATCAGTGTTTCTTCAAAGATCTGATCCATCTTTGTAGAGTTGTAGACCTTTCTATATCCTGTCTGAACAACCAGTTGACAAATTTCTGCTCCATGACTCCATACAAGAGATCTGGAAGATAGATGCCTTTTCTTTTCCTTGGACAGGAATGTTCCTGTACGTCTTTTTCACCTTTTCCAGTGATATCCAGATACTTTGGAAGATTCAGAAGGAATCCCCCAAGATCATTGTGATGACTCCTTTCTGGGCCAGGCAACATTGTTTCTCCCATCTTTTGGAAATAGCTTGGGACAATTTCCACAAGCTTCCTCACAGGCCAGATCTACTCACACAAGAACAAAGGTGCTTATTACATGTCTACCCCAGACTACTTTAACTGACTGCCTAGATGATATGATCTTAATACTTTTTTGGCCCCTGTGTACTGAGGAAGTGCAGTAGGTATTGGAGGCAAGAAGGCCTGGTTGCAGAAAATCATGTGTAAGCAAATAGAAAAGCTTTTCTAGTTGGTGCCAACAATATAACCAGCACCCACAGCTTGTATTTCTCTGGCTTTGCTATATCCATATGAGTTACTTTCCAATGCCCTGTCTTACTCCTCTGTCAATGTTCGTTTGTCAGCCATTTAAACATGCGTGCCCATGGATCCCCCTTTGTAGGCATTCTGATGTCAAAATGTCTTCAAAAGAGGTATTGCATTACAGACCTCCAGGAAAACTGGTGGCTCTTCCTTTGGGATCTTAATTTCTGTTATAGAAGCTAGCACACTTGCTCCATTTGAACCAGCTCATGTGGCTGTTAACATGGAAAATGTGTTACTGACTGTTTTGACCTCTGCAAGAAGAGTAGCTGAGTTGCAAGCTCTTAGGGTGGGTCACACTTCTCATTTTCCAGAGAGACTGGGTTTCTTTGAGAACTAATCCTTCTTTTATGCTTAGTTTGATATCTGAGTTTGCTTGAAGTCAAGATATTCATATCCCTGTGTGTTCCTTGAACCCGAGAGTGAGGGGACACATCATGCCTTAAATGTCCACAGACCAACACAGCTGCTATCTTGACAGAACAAAATCTTTCAAAACTTATCAATTGTTCATTTCTTGGCAAGGTAAGAAAGGACAACCTGTGTCAAATGAGACAATTTCCAAGTGGTTGTCTCAGCCTATCACCTTTTGTTATCCCCACCACAAAAAAAACTGTACCAGGGCCTTGGCTTCATTTATAGCTTTTTAGAAAGTTTTGGACTCTAGAACTATTCTAGAAGCAGCAACTTGTTCTTCTGTATGTATTTTTACAAAGCACTATAAACTAAATTCTTTTTTCCAGGTTTAGGTCAGGCTTTGCTGGGATCATTCTCCACCATCTTCTGGACCTTCAGCCTCCCAGTTTTTCTAAGTTATGCTAATCCTCCTATATAGCTTGGGCTACTGCAATGATCAAAATAAAAACATAGCACAACTGTGTAAGTAAAGTTACCATAACAGCAGATGTTTGACTGATCATTGCTGTAGCAGCTGCTCTCTCCCTCTATTCCCTTTGTTTTTTTTATGTGATTTTATGCTAGCATGTGGACATGTTGCTTTTCCTAGCAATGTCCTCTCAGGGATTACCCTCCCTGTTTCAGTTGACATGAAAGTTCTGAAGGGCTTGGCACCCAAACCTGTCTTTGTCAGCTCAGCTGGAGCTGTCTAGCTCTTTGGGTGCATGGAAGGTGTTTTAAAGCTGTCAGAGCTATTGGCAGTGTGTAACCTATATTAGCTTAGGCTATTGCAGCACTTTCACAGCTGTACTTTTTCTGCCTCTGCTGTGGTCGCTTTGTGCCACATTGATGTGCCGCTCTATAAATTTCAGCTAGTGTCATCTTTGCTGCAACCATTCATTAGATTAGTCAACTTCTTAATGAAAGTTTAGAACTCAGAAAATAACTTGAACATGGTTACTCCTTGTTACCCATCACAAACTCAGTTAAGAGATGCAAACTGAAGGTTAGAGCTGGAGGGCTACCTGTGTCTACATAATTATTTTTTGTTGAATTTCTATTTGTTGGATCTGCAGCCAAATAAAATCAATGTAGAATTGTTATTTTGTGATTATGTGCACTTGAAGAGGAGAGAGCTTGGGGTATTCAAAAAAGGTAGCATTTATGGAACTTTTTTTATTTTTTAAATCATTACATAGAATAGGGCTAAAATGGCTATATATGCGTATAGGATAAAATAGTTTCACAGAGAGAGAGAGAGGTGTGTGTGCGTCTCTGTCCATCTGTCTTGGCTCCAGTTTTACTATGTTGCTGAGTAGAGGGACTTCTCAGAGATACCACAATCCTGAATAAACTGTTATCCCCTCATTTTTATTTATAATTCCACTATTCCAGAGACCATAAAAGAAGAGAAGTTTACCAGAAAATGGGGATGGAAATGTAGGGGATAGCAAGTGATTTTAAGTTTTGATAGAAAAGTAGATAGTTTTGGTAGAAAGACGCATGGACATATAACCTGCACAGTTTAGAAAAGAGTGCTGAATTATTTCTAATGTGTATGGCCTCTTAGAGATGGGGTAGTGCATCTTAAATGTATGTCCTAAAACTGCAAAGACACTGTCACACACAAGTGATGTAATACTTTTTTATTGGACCAACATAGGTTTTGCAGTTACCTGAGCTTTTGAGCTGACATGCATTCTTGGTCAGGAATGAAGTTACAGTGCTTAAATATACGTTTGTGCTTAGAAAGGGAAGTGCATCATTTATTTCCAAATGGCTAAAAAAAGAAATCTTGAAAAACGTTACGATGGAAAACATGCAGCTCATGCTACACCTGAAGAGGCAAGATTGTGTGTGTGTGTGTGTGTGTGTGTGTGTGTGTGTGTGTGTGTGTGTGTGTGTGTGTGTGTGTGTGTGTGTGTGTGTGTGATACTGAAAGTCTAGAACTGAATCAAGACATGCTGTAAAATCAATGTTTGGCTTGTTACATTTAAGTTAGTGCTCACTGAGCAGAGAAGATAACATTCAGAGAGACTGCTCTGAAATGTAATGAGGCAATACATCTCAAAACAGACATGGGTAGGGAGATGAGTTAAATCCAGAGAAGGAAAACAAAAAGTTTTAATTTGCAGGCTGTTAGTCTGTATAAATAAGCAGTCTTTGAGACGGAGGTTTTGGTTAAGACAGAATATGAATTACCAATAATGTGCAGCTCACAATGATGAGAAAGGCAGGAACTACCAGTAGAATAAGATATAGGGTTAGAATGTATGAATATTGTTAAACAAGCTGTGTTTAGCTGAGACAAAGTGAGAAAAAAGAATGAGAGAGAGGAAAAAGAAAATGTTGATGTGACATAGTACAAGATTCTTAAAAAAAAAAAAAAAACAACAGAACTGGCATTTGTGTGCTACGATGATGTATGGACACCACAACAAAAATTATGAGGTTTTCTCAGGACTTTGGTTTCAGTGGCCTGTGAATGAAAAAGGTACTGAGTAGTTGATGATCTCTGTCTACGTGGTAAGTTGGGACAGGATTTATGTTTTAATAGTTTAAATAGGGAGGAGCAAAGTAGGTTTGCACCGAGGAAATAAATCTGCAAATACTGCTAGAGGATGGGCTTGGGGTGTCTTGAGGAACATAGACAGGGGTTAGAAGGGCGTATTCAGATTGATCTAAAATTTTGCATTCTCCCATCATATTTGATCACTGGAAATACAGAATTGAAGTGTCATTACTTATTATTCAACTTTGACCAAAAGAGTGACTTCAGCCATAATTCTAACATACATTGTCATTTAAAGTTTCATTCACTAATCAACTTATTGGTTATTAATAAAACATATAATTTATAAAATGTGAGAAATAAACGTATCTGCCACTTTTAAATACAACAGAGAGAGAGAGAGAGAACAACTTACAAAATTATCTGTTGTCTTTCATCTGTGTTGCTTCAAATGGATATTAGCAATCTAATTTTAAGGTATTTGCACTTAAATCTGGGATAAACAACATTTTCTTGCTTCAGACTCATCTTTTCATATCACCTGTTTTGATGATCAGTGCTACCTTTTAATAATTCCTCAGCCATGCCAAAGAATCTTGCAAATATTGACAAAAATACACGTTTTTGAATATGCCATTAAAAAAAACTGCATCAACATAAAAAAACAGCTACTGATTGCCTTGTATGCAAAATTTTACTTTATTCCAAATGTCACTAGAAATGATTCCTTGTGTGTGTACCATGGCAATGTAAATCTATGTCCAGAGTATTTTTTGCTTCTCTCCATGCTCTGTTCCTCATACACAGTTTCTAGTTACTGATCAGCTTTAGGTCCCATGTTACTTTTTTTGCTTTCCACTTATTGCTTTCTTAGCAGTTGTCGTTATCAAGTTTACTATTGCCTGGTCATTTTTTTCTTAATTCCATTAATTTGTCATAACCTATAAGCATTGGTGACTTTGTAATCACTTCTACCATTCTAAATTAATTTTCCAGTAGCCATTACAACTCCTTGGTACAAGTGTTAGGCCTTCAAGAGGAACAAAATATATGCTCCCGTATGCCATAACTCCATCATGGTGGGTCTGCCGGTGGGTACATGTTTCATGACCTCACTGTGGAGTATAGAAGAAATTATGTAAATACTTCTAGAAAACATTCCAGACCTCTTAAATTGAGTAACATGTCATAGCAGTCTACACTTTTAGTATCTATTTCTTCTTCCTAATCATTAACCAAAACCTCTTTTATCTTGCCCAATACTTCATCTTTCAGTTCCTTTTTTTTTTTTTTTTTGGTAAAATCTGCCCCTGCTGCTTGCCAGTAATCAGCCCCTCCCAGCCAATCACACCATTCAGTCCCCATTAACAGTGTAAAGATTGTGTAGGATAAGCCATCATTAAGGCAGATATCAGAGTGGTTAATAGTTTTCTATTTAGCCACAAATCAGTAAACACCCTTGATTACATTGAGGAAGGTGGGGTGTGCAATGGCTTGTCTATACTGGGTAGTCCCTCACTTCTGCAAGTGATGTATGCCAGAAGGCAACCCCACCCATCAACCTCAAAGCACAAGAAGTGTTTCCCCGGTCTCCACTGCAGGAATCTGTCCTTGTGTGCTCCCCTAGATTGAGCAAACTGCCTTCCCCAGATAGAGTTGAGTGGGCCTTGTCCCTTTATTCCTCTCCTCTATGCCTGGATCATCCATTTGTGGTGAACTACTAATCAAGCCCCAGGCACCTTTCAGTTCTTTCAGCACTATACATCCTGTGCTTAATCTGTTGGTGAACAGCTGGTCATATCAACATTACCATCAGTGTGTCTCTCCTCCTTCTGTAATGTAACCAAAAACAGATAAACTCTTTGTTATAACTAAAACAACAGGGAAAAAAAGGTCACATAAGCAACAACAGAAACATAAAGACCCATACAAACCACTGACTCAACTGTCTAATCCTTTAAAGCTCCTTGAAAGAAGGCCTATATTTTAACCTGCAGGCATTAAAAATAGGTACAACGTCCCCTGAAACGTAGGTACATCCAGCCAAAAATGTAAACATCAAACTAGCATAAAATGTGAATATCAAATAGTACCCAACTCATTCCACTTCCAGCAGGAGTATGGGATACTGCTAAAAAAAAAACCATGTTTTTAAAAAGCGCATTACTAAACAGATGGCGTAAAATCTGTAGTTTTAATGAGCTTTATTGCAAAATTCCACCACACCATGTCATTTATTTTTGCTTCTGAAAAAAGGGAGATGAAAGATGCGTGTCCTCTTTGTTACTGGTGCCACTAGTATGTTGGTTCTGTGTGTGCTACGCATCTTCAAAAATCACTTGTGGTTTGAAAATTGTGTGAGGGAGTGAATAAAGCCTGAAAATAGGGACAAACCTCCAAAAATAGATATTATGTGCAGAGGTAAATTATGCCTGAAAATTAGTACAGTCCTCCAAAATAAGGTCAGTTGAGAGGTCTGCCCATGGGATATATGCAAATGCAGCCTATTTAATTAGGATATTTTGCAGTTACCCTAATGCTATCAACATCAGGTTTATATTTTACTTTTATTTATTTATTTGTAATAAATTGGATGTTTTCAGAGAATAGCCAAACTATCCACTTACGCTGTAGTGATGAGCTCTTAAAAGGGGTGAAATATGTCTTGTCTTAAAGCTAGTGGGGTGTGACTTTATTGACCTGAGTACATCATTAAAGACTTATAGAAAGTAAAAAGGCAGTAGACATCCAGAAGCCATATAGCATTGCATGTTCTTAAGGGATTGTCGTACGGAATTAAATATTCAGCCTCTTTTTGTACTAAATGTTTAAACTGACAGTCATGTGCATGTAGGTTATACTTTTTACTACAAAGCACACTGAGAAGGGTCTATTTCAGCTCAGTCAGACTTGCCCAGTCTTTGGAATGAATGAAAACAAATGAAACATTTCTGCCATAACTCAAACATGTTTTCATCCTTACTGCATCAAGTGAAATAGCTTATGTGCTGGGCATGACCTTGAATATTACTTAGAAGAACTTGTAAAATTTAAGGCAACAGATTTGTTGTAGAACCACTGCTTTTATAAAATCCCATGTCAGTGAAAGGAAGGGGGAGTGTATACCCTTGCACTAAGTGTGTAAATTGTAAATACATAGCATTATCTAAAAGTAAATAACAATAATGTATGTCTGTAAAGTACATTTTGTGGTCATTGACCATCTAATCATAATACAGTTAAAAGTGAGCATGACCAGTACATACTCATGGACTGACATATGTATCATGTTGGGCATGAAGTTCAGCTGAACACAGACGAGAGAACTGTCCAACTGCCATGAGATAATACTCAAGAGAAGGACTGGAGACTGGCATGCTGAAGGACTTCTGTGTTCAATTGTTATAGACACATGGAAAAAAAGTCCACCTACATTCTACTGCTGATTTGCATGTGCGCATATCACCTGAGGTGGACTCACAGCTGTTGAATACCTTAAGGTTGCACTTAACGTGCTGCACGATGCTCACTTCACCATTGGTGGAAGATCTTCGTGCCCACAAGGTGATGGTCTAGGAATGGTCCATTATCAAATCTGTCTGGAGAAAGATCACAATACGTTACTTTGCCTGTAGGTAATAATCATTCTTATGCAGCTACCTCTTTGAGAATAGTAAAGTAATGGGGTAGGGAGAGAGAGTTCACTACATGGATGCAGAAAGGCTTCTGTCCTGCAAAAAATTGTTTTTATATGTCACTTTTGCTAATAATATAACAAGCATATGTGTACATGAGCTGTCATTTGAACTTTTATTTGTGAGTTTCTGTGGTGTGAATTCAGGTGAGCCAAAGGGACTAGTGGACCCATAATAAGCCTCCACTGAACTATTTCTTGTTTGTCATCCATTTATACCAGGCAAACTGTAGCTTCAGAAAATATACCTGTACTGTTGTGAGCTGTGATGCTCATTGGCACCAGACGTGACCATATGTCTAGGTGTACTACGCGATGATTAGTTAGACCTAAAATATTGCATATAAGCTTGGCACTTAATAATTTCTCCAAGTCTTTGGGTTTCTAATACCATGACTGGGATGGACCCCATTCCCAAGTCAAAGTTTGATTACAGTTCATAAAATTAGTATTGTTTCAATCTTTGATGTTAGCCAGAAGTGCTCTTTGCAGCACCCACAATGTGCCCAGTATTGATGCCTGCAATTGATACAGGGTTAAATGCATCTGTAACATATCTAAGTGCACTTGCAAATTCTTTTTTATAATACCCATTGTTCCTACTACTATTGGAACTGTCTGGGTATCCTTCTTCCACATTACCCTTCTTTCTGCCCATAAATCCTGGTATTTTATGAATTTTTGTCTCTGTACATAAGACACTTTAGTCACTAGGTGAAGGAATGTCAATAATCAATGCTATTTTTGTCTGCTTTTCCTGAGCTACTATATCTGTTTTTCTCGCATGTGTTTTTAGAGCTGTTGGTAATGGGTGACCCCATGTGCTAATAAACTTAATTTCCTATAATGTCTGTGGCTCATGTTTCCAATGCTTTTCAGCTACTTCAATATTATGTTTGCACAATCTCCAGTGCCACAGTGTTACCACATTATTATGCCTTTCAGTATACAGTCCTTCTGCCATTAGTGTATCATACCCAGCAACAAGATGTGCGACTGTTTCCAATTCACTTTAGCAAAACCTGCATTTGTCTGTTTCTTCCACATTTTCAATGGACTTTGTGAACCAACATGTACATAGTCCACCATCCTGGGCCTCAAATATTAACCTATCCTCTTTTGGTTTAAATTCACCTCTCTGTGTCTGGTCCTGATCAGCATGAGGTTGTGCCAAGCGTTTTCTGTACTTTCAACTATATTGATGGATTTTCCACATTTATTGCCTTCTCATCTGATCATTCACTTTATATTCTTTCTTTTGTTTTTTTGGCACTTTCAGTTGCTGCCTGATTTTTATCTACGTCTGGTTTGATTTCCATTCCCACTTGACACAGATATTGTTTCAGCTAAATTAAGCAGGGACGTCATCTTAGAATTATTCTGCTCATGTTTTAAAACTTTCACTATATTTGGATCTTGTGAGGTCAGCAGATATGCATGCAGTCCCATAATTTCAGTTCTTTACATGTAATCAATTTTGAGGAGACCCATACCTCCTCCAGAATGGGGAGTATATAATCTTGGTATACACTTTTAGTTTTATAAATCATTTGATAAGCATGAAGCATTTTTCTTATTTTCTTGTCCAACTGATCCAATACCTTTTGAGGCCAATCACTCCAAAGCTGCAAGTTAGGACAGGAAGAGCAAATTGTTGTATAGCTTGGACTTTGTTCCTAGATGTCAGAGCTGTTTTCAATATTAATTTTAGTCTTCTAAAATATTCCTTACTAACTTTTATTCACATGACTCCCCTTCCTCTATTTTTTATTGTTGATCCTTCATCATTTCCCAAATATTTATACAGTCCCTGTTACTCAAGTTATTTTATATCACATTCCTGTCTCAGACAGATAATTTCTTGGTGCTGCAGCTTTCCTGCTGTAAGGGTTGCTTTTGCACATTTAGCAAGGACAAATGACATTCTTTTATCATCTGAGAAAGTGTTTACCACTTGTAGCTGTGCTTTCAGTTCCTCATCTAATGAACTATATAGTTTTAAATCATCTACAAAAATAAGGTGAGAGGTCTTTACACGTTATTTTCTGGGAGCCAAAATGTAAGTCAGGATCTAATCTGTTAAGTAGATAGCTTAATAGGTTAAGGGCAAGACAAAAAAGCAGTGATGACAGAGTCACCCTGGAATATCCTCCTTTGAATTTTTATCCCTAGAATTATAATTTGTCCTTTATCATGATGTAACTGCAGTGTGGTTTGCCACTGTCTCATGGTCGCTTTAATGTAATGGATCAGTGTAGGGTGTGTCCTATACATTTGTAAGCACTCTTTATTCCATGATTGTGGGATGCTGTCAAAAGCTTTTTTGTAGTCTGTCCATGCCATACTTAGATTTTTCCCATTTTTACAGTTCTCCATTATGACTTTAACAGCAAATGATCTTTTGTTTTATATGACTTTCTTTTGTTGTCCTTTTGTTCTATTGCCATGGTTTAGTTGTCTATTAAATGATTGTAAACTCTAATGGCATCAATTCCAGTGTATAGTTTATACGTCCTCAGAAGACAAGTTATTGGTCTATAGTTTTTATGATAGCTTGCAGGTTCAGTCTTAATGAGTATTGTTTTTCCTGTTAACCAGGTTGGTGTTTCTTCAGGGTGGGCATATAAATAGTTCTTACACGTGGCTAACTCTTCATGTAAAGATGTTAATACTTTTAGCCAGAAGTTAGGTAATGCGCCTGGGATTTTCCAGTTAGGAGCTTTTCTTAATTTTGTTTCAATTTCTCTGTGTGTTACTTCATCCCATTTCATATTCTGTGCTACTTCTGTCTATTCAGCATCTTTATCTTCCACAGGAGCTTCATAGATATTTCTCCAAAATGTGACTGTTTCTTAATTATTTTGGTGGTGTTTCAATTCTTTTTGCCTTGTTTCTCAATTGTCTATAAAACCTTTTTGGGTCATCAATAAATTGCTTATTTTGTTCTTTTCCTTTATATTTATCTGCATATCTTCTAAGTTTTTCTGCTTGTGCTGAGATCTTTAGTTTATTATTTGCAAGAATATATGATAGACCCTGATATGTTCTGATACTCTGTTTTGCTTTTATCACTTCTGTCTTTGAGTATTTTTGTTGATCTCTTACTACTACTGTACTCTTCCAACAGTGACGCTTCTTGTCTTGCTTTATAGTTTTCTCTATTGGGTACTTCCATGATGACATTTGATTTCTCCCCTTCATTTCCTTTACTGCCCTGTGTTTTTGTGGTAAGATTTTATCTGTTATTATTTTAGCTGCATAATAATATATACTATTTACTTCTGTTATATCACATGAGTTTCTGTGAACAGGCTGATTTCTGTGTTCATTTGTTGGTACTTGCATATTATCACAACCATATTTTCACGCTAATGCTGGTTACTTCTCCTTGTGTCAACTGGGACCAATGAACTATGACAAAACCTCACAGACATGTTTTCTTTAATGTATTCTTGTTTTTAGGAAGGTTTCTCACTTCAACAGCTGAAAAAATAAGGTTTGAAAAATAGGTTTCTCCATTTACTGCCAGCATCTCAACATGTCAGTTAAGCAAGTCCCCCATTCCACTTGCAATGCGTTCCGTATTCTTTTTTCTCTTTGACCTGAGAACAGAAAACATCAGGAAAGAAAAACAAAGCAGTACCCTGTCTAACTTCTTACAAAGTAATCGGGAAGGGTAGACTGTTAAAACACGATCCTGGTGGTGGGTTTGTAAAACGAGTAAGTGTTTGCACATGTTAGGATTTGTGGCTAGCATCCTCAAAAGCAGCTAATCAGTTGGAAGTGCGAGTGTGTGTGTGTCTAACATCATATGCTATGACTGCCCCCACTCCTTTGAGACCAACGCAAGTATATACACACAGCCACTGTGATCGCTCACTGAATTCAATGCTTGATGTCTTTCAAGCACACTAGCCACAAATGCTCAAATTTGAACCCTTACTCATTTTACAAAGCCACCACCACCATCTCAGAAGAGTTTTTCAGTCTACTCTTCCTGATTACACTCCCTTGTCATTGTTTGAGTAAAAGACAAGAAAATCCAGCACGTCGGAAAATGTGTTTGCAATAATACGTAAGTACCCATTTGTTTACCAAACTTTTTGTGGATTTTATTGACTTTCTGTAATCTGTTTCTTTCATTGATTTTAATATGTCTATCCATCTCTATTAAATCAAGTAACTCTTCTCTTAGATCATTTTCCTCTAAATTGAGGACTCATTCTTTGTTCTCAATTTCCTGTGCACATTTTACAAAAAATTCCAGAACATTTTCCTGTGCCACATTCTCTTCAGTTTGATCCCATATCATCCGTTGCTGTTTCATATCTGAACTCACTCTCACCTATGGCTCCACAACATTGACTGCGTCAGAGTTGCCACAGCTTCCTGTTCCTTCCCTTGCTTGGAAACTCCAACTTAAC
>NC_056737.1:918121675-918174175 GCF_019279795.1 Protopterus annectens
TAGGTGTATGTGTGTGGATTGCTGGGCGTTTGGTGTGTTTGTGTTGTGTGTATGTGTTTTGGAACAGCAAATTTTTTCCCAAGGAAACAATTTGATGATCTAAATTTTCAGTCTTACTGGTTTTCGGTTACTAGGTGTCGATATTAGAACATTTGAAGACCTGAAACTTCGATGTTCTAATATAGACCCAAATTTCAGTGTGTGTGTATCAGCTAGTTGGCAGGAACACGAAACACTGGTTGGAGAGAGAGAGTGGTTGGAGAGAGAGAGTGTGTTTGAAGACTTGGCTTTGGAACCCTGCTTCTATAGCTGTGCCAGTGGGGAGTCTTATTGGGGATCTGGAGGAAGAAAGAGAAGCTGGCCCATGGACTAACTGTGTTCTGTGTGTGCTCTTAAGGGTAATTGTGCTTGATGCAGAGAGTTGCATCTGGAGATACTGTGTGTATACCTGTTATCCTCCCAGTGAATGTTTCCCACAGGTGCCAGTGGTGAGGATTAAGCCTCCTTGATTACTGACCCAGAAGTAGGGCATCACAATATGCTTCTAGTGAAGAAATAGTCCTATTTCTCCATCACCATGGGGCAGCTCTTCACCCAACATAATTAAACCGGGACATGAATTGCAAAGTTGTGTCAAGTGAGAGCATCGAAGTCTGTTACATTTGTGGAACTGCATTAGGGAAGGTATATTGAGGGTCATTTTTTAAAGAAAACAATATTTTTGAGATCTAAAATGTGTGTTTTCTGTATGCATTTTGTAGGTTTCTTTCAGAATTTAGAGTTTTAGACGTACAAACTTTGCAATGCAGCATGTCATGTTTATTAATGAAGGAGAATTTGAAATGGATTAATTTGAAAATACATTTTATCAGTGCTTTTAGAATTCCTGCCTGATACTTAAGGCTGCTAAGTTTGTCATCTCTGGCATAGTTTCCCAAACGCAAGTCCTCATTATTTAGAAAATACTGCAATTTAAAATTTAATTTGCTATTTTTTATGCAGGGTCACACCGATGAGCTTTGGGGACTAGCTGCACATCCACTTAAAGCCCATTTCTTGACATGTGGACATGACAAGCACATCATGCTCTGGGATACTACTACGCATCAGCCGATTTGGAACAAAATCATAGAGGTACTCTCTGCAATCACTTTCTACTTTTTTTTCTGAAATGGCTTTACAGCATCATATCTGAATCAGTCAAGTTACATCCAAAATCAGATTTCTGTATTCACATAGGTTGATAGTCTCATAGGTGTTGACAAGGCTAATGACCACAAGGGCCTTTTTAAGCCTAGCCTTCCATCCCAAATCTCTGGCAACTTCTGGTACCCTTGATAAGTGTAAGCAGGACCTTGGGAGATGAAACATTTAGAAGCAGGGGCCTGGGAGATAAACCATTTTACAGGCTGCCTATGTCCATTAGAGACATAGGTGCCAAACCACAGAGAAATTTCCTGTTCCCCATCCAGTTGTCCAAGTTACACTTGAATTGCTGTAGGGAGGAGCTCTTCTTCACTTGGATGGGGAGCCTGTTCCAGAGAAGAGGTAGTGTCTGGGATAGATATTTGTCTGTCCAGAAGGTCCTGTTTATATCACAGCCAAGGTTTCAGTCTTTAGAATGTGTAATTCTGGTGCTATTTGTTTTGTGGATATGCAGGAGATCCATCAGAGTGGGGTCTGACACTGCCTTGCATGTCAGGCATATATCTCCCCTCAACAGCCTGCAGGAGATAAAATACTTCAGGTGGTCTGCATAGGACATGTTACTTGGACCCTACACTCTTTTAGTGAGGAACCTCTATCTGCGGATGTTCAGTTGTTAGATATGCTTGGTTAGGTACATATCAAAAGGAGCATTGTACTCAATGATAGGATTGAAGAATGCCAAATACAGTGGAACTGTGACTTCCTTGGACCTAGATGCCATACCTTTGGTTATAAGTTGCACAATATAGAATAATTTCCTCATTGATGTAGACATATGATGGTCAAAGGCTAGAGTGCAGTCTGTGTGTCCCCAAGTCCCTGACTACTGGATCAACTGTTACAGGTGAGTTGTCGATATAATAGTTATCAGGGGTGGATGACTTCCCAAAGGATACTATTACACATTTCATGATGTTTAGTTTTAGTCCATGGCTTTGACACCAGTTGTTTGTCAGTCATCCCCACCTGGAGAACATTTGTGTCCGTGGGGAATTCAGTGACAGATCCTAAATTGCAATCATCTGCAAATGTAGTCAGGCAGAGGCCATTGCAACTGGCCTTGATTTCACAGAAGTAAATGACAAAAAGCAGCGGTCCCAGGATGTTAAATACATTCATTATTAAATGCAGTCATATTTATGGTACATTTGGCACATCATACCAGGAATATTTTCACATCTAACAGTCAGACATTTCAAGATAATGTCCGTTTTGTTAATGACATGCCTATTAACTGCAGTAATTTAAACATAGTACCATTTCGTCCTCAGATGCAACCTAACTCTTCACAGAATAGCTTGCTTTCTTCATAAAGGTAGATCCATTTAAGCAATGCTTTTTTAAATAAATGAACTAAGCATGTACAGCAATTTCATATCACTAACTGCTTGGGGTCCGGTATATAAAAGACCGTGTATTATCTAAGGAAGTGCACTGCTTTGATTATTTGATATGATTTTAAAGGACAGTGCTATGATTTGTAATATTCTGTAGATTAGATATATGGTTTAATGTCTTGTACTAGATCTTGGTGTTTCTGACATTTCACTTGTAGCCATATGGCCATTGTTAGCAATGTAGACAGTAACACTTTGCATGAAACTTAACCTTTATGCAGCTGATGATACTAGTGTGCATAATTGCTTTAAAACTCTTGTTGTATTTGTTGCTTTTAGGATCCAGCACAATCAGCCGATTTCCATCCCCTGGGGTCAGTAGTTGCCATAGGAACCTTAGCTGGAAGGTAGGTTTATTTTTTATTTGTTTATTTTTCTCTTGATGCTGTAAGCTATTTCATTACATTCTTGAAACTGCCATTTGGCACACTTATCATGCAGGCTCTTATCTGTTTTCTTAGAAAGTAGATGGAATTCTTTAGTCAACCAGTCTTCATTCATCAGTCATGCATTCACTTGTACAGTTGTGCTCAGACTGAAGCTATCATGTTGAATGCATATAGTACACATCACTACAGATTAAGTATGGCAGTTTTGTCCATACATGAACATGATTACTTTGGCCATGCACACATTAATACTAGATGAATTTTTAAGTTTTAATTCTGCAGAAAATCCGTAAACTGAACTCTGCATAGCTATTTTCAGAAAATTGTTTGAAATATTTACTAGCATCGGTTCTATATCTGGACACTCTAAAGACGTGTGGCCAGCTATCTTGGCTGCTATTTCAACAATAGTTCCTCATTAGACTTAGTCATACACGTCTGTTTCACACATCTTCTAGGAGAGTCACTGTGGTAATAAATCATGACCTTATGTGAGTTTACCTGTCCTCTTTACCTTTTCTAGATGGAATTTTCTTGCCAGTCTTGTCTTTCCTTCCTTTCCTTTCTGAAGTGTTTACCAGTGAGACGTTCTTGATTGGCAAACGTTATAATCTATGTGCCTTAAAGCATAATTGCCTTACCATAACCCCATGTTAATGCTTTCTACTTCCAGTGTAAGTTCATAAGTTAGTACGGGGCCATTTTATGCCTAGCCAATTATCCCTCTTGGTACTTAAATTCACTTTTTTTTTTGTAGTTTAGATTCACCTAATCCTTTCCAAGATCTCACATCCCAAAATACTGAGCCAGCTTTTAGTGGTGTATTGTCAACATGGTAGGTCTCCAGGGGAGTTGACTTTCTAAATTAGAATTTTTTTTTTTTTTTTTTTTGTAACATTCAGCTTTAGTCGAGTTTGTTTGGGATAGCCCTTCCTGTAAGATGTCTGAGTCTTCGATCACTGCTTCTGCCTTGCAGTCATCTGTAAACTTATATAGCCAAAGCACTTTGGTATTGTCCTTTACTTCTGAGAAGCCAAACAGAAGAGGTCAGAGCACCAAACCCTGAGGGCTCCACTGGTGAATGGTCTTTTTGCCATGTTAGCTTGTCCTGTTTTGATCTCCTGAGTCCTATGTGTGAGCCAGTGGGCAATACAGCAGGTGATAAAGGGGTTTATTCCTAGTCTATTAAGCTTTTCTATTTTGCTAGAGTGTCGGGCATTTTGTTAAAAGCTTTAGCCAGGTTGAAGTAGATGGTGTGAACTATTTTGCCTTCATCTATTGCTTTGGTAACCTTTTCAGAAAAGTTCACCAGATTAAGTAAGCATGACCTGCCTTTGACAAATCTAAACTAAGATGGGTCCAGTGTTTGGAGGTCCCTATACTTTGATTAACTCCATGATAATTCTTTCCATGGCTTTGCATATGAAACTGGTCAGACTTCTGGGTTTTTAATTGCATGGGTCTGTGGAAGGTCCTCCCTTATGCAGGGGAATGGCTGTTGCTATTCTCCATTACCTTGGTATAAAAACCATATGGAGGCAAAGGCTGAACAGTGTTGCTAGTGGTATGGGTAAATCATGCTTCATGCCATAGAAGGTGTATCCTGGGATTTTATCAGGACCCTTTGATGCAGCACATTTTGCTTTTGATAGCACTTTCGGGTGTATATTATTTCACCAAAATGGTATAAGAACGAATGCCGTTTCAGCGACACATAAACCGCAAAATACAAATACAGCAAAAGCCCAGGTCAGTGATTTTTTTCCTAGGGAAAAAAATCACTTGGCCGTTGCTGTGACATTGCCCTTTACCCCACTGTAGTGCAATCTTGGAGTTGGTGTATTTAGTTAGGGAGGTGTGGAGGGCACAGCCCCTCAGTTTGAAGTGTTTTAAATTGTGTGTCATGTCTGTGGTGGTCTACCAATTTTTTTCCCTTTGGAAAAAAACGGTGACCTGGGCTTTTGCTGTATTTGTATTTTGCGGTTTATGTGTCGCTGAAACGGCATTCATTCTTATTCCATTTTGGCGACATAATATAGACCCAGCACTTTCAGGGCTTGGTCTTGTGTGATTGCTGGTGGCAAGCTGATTTCAGATCTTATATTTGAGATAGACAGGGGGAGAGAGGAGTAAAGTTTGAGCTGAGTTTATCAGCCAGTAGGTTAGCTATATCTTCAGTTTTGGTGTAGGTAACATCTTTTAAAATAACAACTTGAACACGCTGTAAACACCACTTTATTAAAAGGACTTAGCGCCTCGGCCAAAGCCCTTCCAAGAGTAAAAAACACGATATAGTCATTTAAATACTAAATTTGTCCCAATTAAACGTCATTCAATTAATTTACATATTTCCAATTGCATTCTTTAAGACCAAATGGCTCCAAAGTATTATATTTTAAAATAAATAGTTTCCTTTTTTAATAATTTAATCTTAATATAAACACATTCACCTACAAATAAATTAACTTTTTTCCAGCACACATTCCTTTAAGCAATCTGGCTTAGCATCATGAAATTCTACAAAATGTGCTCC
Organism: Protopterus annectens; assembly: GCF_019279795.1. Taxonomy (NCBI): domain Eukaryota; kingdom Metazoa; phylum Chordata; order Ceratodontiformes; family Protopteridae; genus Protopterus; species Protopterus annectens. The sequence goes on from NC_056737.1 coordinate 918,127,204, forward strand.
CGAAGGACTAATTTTTTATTTTTGATGTCTCTAATATGTTCTTGAAAATGTATTTTAAAAGGCCGACCTGTCTCCCCAATATAATATTAGAGACATCAAAAATAAAACATTGATTAAATTATTACAAAAGGAGCAGCTGATGGTCTAAAACGTGTGGAAGGCATTTTAACCCTGCACAGCTGGAATACTCTCTATTTTAAACCATGTTTCAGTCACTTCACAGACTTTTACTTCATCCAGGATGAAGAGGGTTTGCAGGGAGTGGAGTTTTTTCTTTGTATTCCTAGCATTGATCAGTAACGCCTTCATATCTTCCTTTGCTTGTTTCATTATATTGGTTGGTATGTCTGGTATTGTGAAAAAAAAAAGCTCTATGGGTTGTATAATATCTTTGTCTAAGCAGCATCGTTTGTCGATCCTGTCCTTTCAGGCTGACAAATATTGGACTCCCACTGAATGACAGCAAAAACTATGCCAATTATTAAAGTCAATTATTTTTTCTCATACTGTGGCATCATCCCTGCAGAAGGTAGAATTCTGCTCAATATTAGGCTCATACCTGCCTTGGGCACATAACCTGTGAGCTCATTCATGGCTCTCTTCGTATAATTCAGGGTGATAAATCTCAAGTCATTGACAGAACATGTACTGAGTCATACAGGTACTTGTTATTCCAGGACTTGAGGGTGTATGTGTTTGTGCGCATCTGTGTGTGATCTGATGAATCCTGGCATCAGGCAGACAATTAACCTTCAGTCTTTCCTTGCTCAGCCTAATATATAAGGTACATCTGTATGCCTTAGAGGAGTTATCTATAACGAGAATGTTTGATCTAGTGGAAGACTGCCCTACGGGGTTAGCATCCGTAACTCTGGGACTCTGTACTATGTGAGGTGGTAGGCTTAAGAGGCAGACAGTGTTGAGGATGTTTTGTACCCATGTTCCATTTGGAGGTCTTTGAGGTTTAGGCAAGTTAATCTTTAGAACCTCAGCATGTGAAGAATTATCTGTAAATATGGTCATGGTCAACTGTGCTGTATGGTGTACCACTGACAATCCTGTTGTTTGAGTTGTCTGTGTGGGCAATTTTAGTCTCCAGTGCCATTACAGATGGGGTCTATATCACCAAATTGAAAGCACTGAAAAGTGAATGGCTTTAACATCGAAAATGCAGTACATCAAAATCACTCTTGGGGGCTGCACCCCCACACCCTCCGCTAATTATATATACCAACTCCAAGATTGCACTGCAGTGAGGAAAGGGCAAATTTTCTGATCTTTACTATACCGCGGTCTCATAGTAAACACCTCGATGAATGGCATTTTTGATGTTAAAGCCATTCGCTTTCCAGTCTTTTCAGTGTGGTGATATAGACCCTTACAGCCGTACATCCCTCACACACACTGTGTTTTGTTTGAGTAATAGATGACATCAGAAAGTATGACACAATTCTTCTATTGTCTCAAGATGCCCATCTCAGTCAGGCTGCAAACAGAATTTATGAAGAAGTGCTAGTTTGTTGTTTAGACAGGCATGATTTAGGAGGCTGGAGAGACTATAACTGCTTTAAGTTGGGTTGTTTTTGGGATGCAGGTGTTACTTTTTTTGAACAGCGAACATGGTGCCTAATGCCTTAGGCTGAGATGTACAGGTATCCCAGGCAAGCTTTACTGCTGCTCAGGGTGTGATTTATTTACTCTGAGCAGGTTACTGAAGCCTCAAGTTTGGATTGCTAATGCTACATGAATAAGGAAGGCGCCCTACAGAGAAGAAGGCTTTTGGACTGCTAATCCACTGTAGAGGGAGTCCAGCAGCAGTGGTGTGCTGAGCATAGCTTTTTTTCTTCCATTTTAGCTCATAGTTCAAGGCTTTCCAGACTTCTCAGAGCCTTGAATAAAAGTCCCTGGATAAGCTCAATTCACTACAGACAACCTAGCAAGAAAACCAATTGAGAAAGCCAATAAATCTAGCCAATGGAGATTGTAACTTAGAACCTGTAGCAAATCTCTCATGAGTGTAGCTCTGCGCTGTAAGTCTAAGGTCCCATGTGGGCTAGAAATTCAGGAGTTTAAATTTTATAGTGATCATAGGAGGAACCTGTGGTTACTGTAGCAATCAAGATGCAGCAGCAGGGAGAGCAGTACTTAATGCAGCCCCCCCCGGGGGGGGGGGCTGTTACAAAGAGCATTGAAATCAGCAGCAGTTATAACAAACAGGAAGCTCTAGAAGTACAGCTTAAACAGGTAAATGATAAAAAGAAATCCAGTCTTTTCAACACAATTTGAGCATAAACAGTTTGTATGGGTAGAGATCCCACAGCAAAACTCACAATACTGTCACTAATGCGAAATGAAACTGCAATACTCCTCCTTCCAGCCAGGCAGAATTTACTAGTAAATGTGGTTATGGAAAAATGCAGTTAGACATGTAAGTGAAGCACAGTCCTGCTGTATATCACAATTCTTTTGTTTGTTTTTTGAAAAATCTCAGTTCAAGGCTTTATATGCTTCTCGGAGTGTTGAGTAAAAGAGAGTGGTGAGATAAGCACAGTGCAGGTTCTAGGAGACAAATCGGAGTGGAAACTAGTCCAAAAACAGCAAATAAGTACCTTGCAACACCATGCAATTGTGTGCCAAAGTCGGACAGTTAAATTCAACAAATTTTCCCTTAAAACCCAGGCAGAAATATCCATTCACTGAGCTCCTCCGTAATAGTTTCTGAAAAGCCACCCCTAGTGACAACTGTTTCAACTTAGCATTATGGGCAGTTGGACTAACCTTGTTTATCCTGCCAGCCTTGTTGACTTGTGTCTGTTGAGGCAGTGTGGCAATTACCTTATGTATACAGACAACCTTCTACTAATAACACAATCTAGTACAGAGTGCAAGAGATGTGTTTACACTAAGAATCTAGAATCCATGTGCTCTCACACTCAAAACAGAAACCCGGAGAAGGCTGTCAACTCACCCACCACCACGTATTCACATAGCAGTACTCCTCATACACATACATCTACTCATACATGCACAGTATGTATCAGACATGTAAATCTACATATGCGGATGTTCAGAAACACCAGAGACCTACAAAACAGAAGACTTCTACAGCTAAAACAGTCCCCACAGCACCTATGAATAGCAACACCAGTGTCTCTCCCACCACGTCCATAAGGCGTATCACTCAAAACCCACCTAGAATGATCCCACAGTATAAACAAAAAATGATCGAGTTCAATAATTGGCTCAGTTTTTGGTGTCATTCAAAGGGGAACCAGTTCCTGTCAGACTGGGTATCCGTGGTTGACAAACCTCGCTGCTTTGCCAGAGAGAGTTTTCATGTGGCACCCCTAGGATTTTGGCTGCTGGCAAAGGCTCTTGCCTCCCCCATAGTGCCTTTTTAGGCAAAGTGTCAAAAACAAGATTGCAGACATTAAATTAACCAATCAGAACAAAATAAGGGTCATGCTGCTAAATGCTGGAAGCATTTCTATCACTAGAACATGTAGCTGTCTGTGCAGTCACAGAAAGCTGGTTTAAGGCCTCAGAGAGTACCCTGGCCCTGCAAGGGTACAATGCCTTCCACACCTTTAGACCACAGAATGAAAACCAAAGAAGGTGGTGTTTCAGTCTATATTGGGGATAAATTCACTTCCCATCTAGTTAGACTGGACAACTCTATGGAGTTACTGCAGGTCCAGATTATGGGGGGGGGGTAAGACCCCCATTCAAGTCTTGGCCAGTTACAGATCCCCCTCCATGGGTCACTCCACCCACAAAGCCTACTTAACCAAACTGAAGACAATTCAAATGTTACCGAACACACTAGTTATGGGGGATTTCAATTATCCCACTATCAAGTTGGAAACCTACGCTAGACCAAACTCACTAATACAAAAGTTGCTTGACTTTGTGAATTCAAATGCCCTGGAACAAATTGTCTATACCCTGACAAGGAGAAACAAACATTCTAGATCTGGTCCTCACCAACATGTCAAACAGGTGCACTGCTGCAACTGTTGCACCCTCATTAGTTAAAACTTACCACAAATCAGTCAACTTCGAACTGACACTAACGCCAGAATTCACAAAGGGTGAAATCAGACTAAAAAACTTCACCAAGGGAAATTATACCCTCCTAGGTGAAGGTATAAATGCATTCCAAGCCTCATCCCAAGCTGGATGTGGTAACTACACTAAATCTTATACTAAAGCCCTTTGCAATCACTTGCATAAGTGTATAAACTCTGCTGTACCAGAAAGAATCAAAACCAAGGCTCCAAGTAAAAATAAGCTGCCATGGTGGACATCCAGCATCAACAAACTCTATAATAAATGTAAAAAAAGTTGCTGGTCAAGAAGACAAAGACAAGGCCTCAAAATGGAAAAGAATCCTCCTCAGCCTCAACACGTTAATAAGACAACTTGTCACAGGTTTTGAGCTTTTCTCTGGTTAATTGGGTAACTTGTTTAAATCAGTTTGTTCGTTTTCTATTGTTTTATATATATATCTGTAAGTTAGTACTAGGCTAACTGCCCTCGTGGGACATTTTAAGCCAAGCCAATTACCCCATGTGAGAATCAAACCCTGCACCTTGTGTCTATAAGGTAAACAACTTAACCATTCCGCCAACCTTTATATATATATATATATATATATATATATATATATATATATATATATATATATATGTAAAAAAATTGCACTTTATTCATCTGCTTTTACTGTATTTGTGTTTCTTCCTACTTTATTACTAGGGGCATTGACTACAACTCGGATCTGCAATATATAACAATAAGTATCCTTTTCTGTGCATTTGAAGTGTTTTTTGAATGTAACTGCTTTATTTTCTAAAAAAAAAAAATATATATATATATATATGCTTGTTCATAGATTTATAGGTTCATACTAAGCTAACTGCCCTTGTGAGCCATTTTAAGCCTAGCCAATTATTCCTTGTGAGACTTGAACCCTGCACCTTGTGTTTGTAAGGCAAACACCTTAACCATTAGGTCACCCTCCCAACCTGTTTTCTGCCTTTCGAAGCTAGTATAGTCCAGTTTTCAGGTTAGTGCATTTAGGGCTGTATTACAAATCTCTGTGTTTGCCCATACCTTACTTGGATAGAAGGAAGTTCTCTGTTCACCCATGAGAGATTGGAGCTTTGAGCAGCCTATCTGTCCCTGGAGGAGTGGTTTCAGCCCAGAAATTAGTAGTTTATTGGCCATTTTGGGCTAATTTCTATCTCTTTCATTTCCTTGCTATAAATGCAGTATTTGCCCAGTTTTGCGCGCCGAGCAGCACCAGTTAACTAGGATAAAACTATTCCCGGCTCCACAAAGTCTCCTCTTCAAATTTTCCCTTGGAACTAGACAAACTTTCAACTTAAGCACTCAAGCCATTTATTTCTCAGCCTGGCACTTGCTCAAAACTTATAGCAAGCACTTATAAACCCTAGCACTAGACCCTCCTGTACTGTACAGAAGGACAAGGCTCTCTATTCGACTTTACCAGCCATCCAGTAAAACAGTTCACTGTACCTATCCAGCCATGTCCAAAGGGCAGTTTCAGGTGTACTCTCCAGTCCAACTGGTGAATATGGGCATTTTGAGGCAATGTTACAACTGCCTCATGTACACAGACAACCCCCTCCTCCTACCACCAAACACTAATACATGTGAGAGATGCATTTATACAGCCAAACTGGAGGCTAAGCTCTCTCAACCCAAGACTGGATCAGACAGTCAAGAGGAGAAGGGAAATACTTGCATCACACCACCAGTCTCATATAGACCCATTAAAGCAGCACTGGCAGAAAACACAAATAAATACATGAAAACATACTCGGAAGCTCTAAATAAAAATCTGCAAAACCAACAGAGACCTCCAAAGCAAACATCCAAGCAACCTCCACCTCCCAACACAAACCATGAAACACATACTTCACAAAACCAGTGTTCCATGCAATCACAGCCCTTGAGGCAAAATAACATACCCAACATACTAGTAATAGGTGACTTATATAGTCAGGCACACTGACATCCCTCTCACTAGGCTGAATAAGGAGAAGGTTACTGTTAGCTGCCTGTCGGGTGCCAGGATCCACCACATAACACAAGCACTTAGGTCACTCCAAAACAAGTACAAATATGACTCTGTCATAGTCCATGTTGGTGTGAATGACCTGAGCCGTACCTCCCTGGACTACATGAAAAGAGACATGGAAGAGCTCTCTGATCACGTAGCCCAGGCCTGTATGACCCTGACCCTGAGTAGCATCCTGCCCTCACAAAGAATGATACCGTGGTATAAAGAAAAAATTCTCGATTTCAATAATTGGCTAAGTTTCTGGTATCATTCAAAGGGGATCCAGTGTCTGTCTGCCTGGGATGACATGCTCGACAAGCCACGCTGCTTTTCTAGAGACGGCTTGCACCTGTCACCCTTAGGCTTTCGAGTACAGGCCAATGCTCTTGCCACTCCTATAGTGCCTTTTTTAGGCAAGGCTCAAAAGACAAACCCACCGCCGTAAATAGCACAAGTAACAAAAAACTGAGGGTAATGTTACTCAATGCCAGAAGTCTAAACCTCAAAATGCACGCAGTCGAGGCACTCCTCAGTATGGAGAAAATCGATATATGTGCAGTAACAGAAACCTGGTTTAAGGCTCCAGAGAGCACCCCAGCACTACCAGGCTACAATTCATACCATACATTTTGGTCACAGAACCCAAACTGAAATACAAAAGGAGGGGGTGTATCCATATTCATCAAGGATACCCACATCTCCAGGTTAGTGGCACAGCACGATGCTTCAGAGATCATCCACGTGCAACTAACAACGGGCAAAACTGCAATTCAAATTGTAGCTTGCTACAGATCACCCACCATGTCCCAGGACCCCCATTCCGCATTTCTGAAAACACTGGGAAACATATATAGTCCTACCAAACACCCTAATATTGGGTGATTTCAATTACCCAAACATTAACTGGGAGAACTACTCAAGTACTAACTTCCTTGCCCAGCATTTCCTAGAATTTATAAACTCAAATGCCCTGGTTCAACTGGTCAACACTTCCACCAGAGGTGACAACTTATTGGACCTAGTCTTCACCAACATGGGTGACCAGTGTTCCACACCGGAGGTCAACCCCTCGCTGGTTAGATCTGACCATAAATCACTTTAGATATCCACATCCCCCCCCCCCCCCCGGACAGGAAAACCACCATGAAAAACTTTTCAAAAGCAAACTTCACGTTACTTAAGACCGAGGTGGAAAGTTTCAAAGCCCCCATGCTGAGGGATAACGCTGTCCAAGCTGCAAAATCTTTTACTAATGCATTCTACGGGCACCTACAAGAATGCATGGATCATGCCATCCCAAGCAAAACCAAGACTCACTCCTCCAAGAAAAGGAAACCATTCTGGTGGACTCCTGCCATAAACAAGCTATACAATAGAAGGAGGAAACTAATACAGAAAAGAGTAAAATCCCAAGAAGGGAAGACATCCCTGATCAGTATCAGCAAGAAACTACAATCTCTCATAAAATCATCCAAAGTGAGCTTTGAAAGAAAAATTGCCAAGGACTCCAAAGATAACCACAAGGCATTCTTTAGCTATGTCAAGAATCTAAGTGGCAATGCTCAGATCTGCTCTGAGTTAGTGCAGAATGGCAGAAAATACACAACCGACCGATATCGCCAACATCCTGGCAGACAGGTTCAGCGTAAACTTCACCCCCCCTCACCCCCAAAAGGGCCCATAACCATACCAGAAGAATGTAGAGTCCCTGAAATCACACACTCAGGTTAAAACAGCCCTCTCCAAAGCCAAAAGCACAGCATCAGTGGGACCGGACGGTGTCCCAGGCTGTACGTCCTACATGAGCTCAAAGACGAACTAACCCCTCACCTAAATACACTTTTCAAACTCGGCCTCTCCACAGGCTACGCACCTTTAGAGTGGCACACAGCAATGGTTATTCCTCTCCACAAAGGTGGAGCCACAACATACCCCAGGGACTATCGCCCTATAAGCCTGATTAGCTTGGTCTGCAAGGCTATGGAGCGCATTATCATGGAAATCATTAACAGAGACATTGGGAACCTCCAAACACAGGACCCTACTCAGTTCGGCTTTAAGGGCAGATCATGCCTCCTAAACCTGGTGGACTTCTTTGAGACAGTTACCAAGGCTATAGACGAGGGAAAGGTGGTACACACACCTCGCTAAGGCCTTTGACACCATTCCCCATTCTGGTATTATAGACAAGCTCACCAGCCTGAACATAAACCCCTACATCACAAGATGGGTTGCCAACTGGCTCACGGACAGAACCCACATGGTGAGAGTTGTGGGAGCTAGGTCCGACTCTAAACTGGTTACAAGTGGCATTCCCCAGGGCTCAGTCCTAGGACCCCTCCTGTTCGGCATATACTTCTCAGAGGTACAGGCAAGCACAGGAGGACTATGGTTGACCAAGTTCACAGACTGCAAACTAGGGGCTATAATTGACTCTCCGGCTGACGCAGACATACTCCAAAAAAGTCTCACTGAGATGGATACTTGGTGTCAAAATCATGACCTCAAGCTAAATGCCAAAAAGTGCATAGTCCTCCCCTTTGGAAAAAACAAAGTGCCCACAAGCTGACACATAGGTGGTAGTCCCTTAAATATGGAAGATGTAATAAGGGTTCTGAGGATCCAAGTAGATAGTAATCTCACCTTTGATAATCACATTGCCAAAGTGGTTAGAAAATCCTTCTACATGGCCCACCTAATCACAAAAGGGTTCGCATCCAGATCAAAAGAGTTCATTGTGCCCCTCTACTCATCAGACCCATGATAGAGTACAACTCCCCATTTGGGATGTACCTTACAAGACACCTGCAACAGCTGGAAAGACCACAGAAGTACCTCACCAGTAGGATCACTGGCATCAGATGCCCTATGCGGCTTGACTGAAGAAACTCCAGTTGTACTGTGTTGCATACCGCCTTCTCAGAGGTGACCTCTGCCTGACATACAAGGCCATGTCCAACCCAAAATTGATGGACATGCTCCATCTAAAGAAAACCTTATCCCCTCGAGCCACACGCTCTAGAGATCTAAACCTCACCACAACAATAAATAGGACATGCTGAAGGGATAGAGTCCTGTTCCAAAGACTTCCCATGCTTTGGAGCAAGATCCTAATCTACATTAGGCAGAGCTCCTTGCTAAAACTTTTCAAAAGAAACCTTGACGAGTGGATGGAAAACAAAGTTTACTGCGGGGATTACTTCAGTGGCTCTGCTGGACAGAAGCACAGGGAACTAATCTAAGGGGGCGGCGAAAGCCAACACATCCTGGCTAGGCTTATAAATGCCTTCTGGCAGATAGCCTAGTACCTACATATGAACCTATCCTCCTTGACCTCCTTTGAGAGAAGCTTGGCAAATACTGCCTAGGATAACCATAAGGCCTTTTACAGCTATGTACTTAACCTAAAGGGTAAGACCAAAGCATGGGCAGAAATAGTGACCAACGGTATCACGCACACTGACCCCGCAGAGATTGCAGTCCTACTAGTGGATAGGTTTGGTGAAAATTTCATTCCCTTATCCCCTCCTAACTTATAACCACCTCCCCCCCACGCACACACACATTACATATTTGAAAATCAGGTCATCAAAGCCCTGTCCAAGGCAAAAAACACAACCTTTATGGGACCAGATGACATCCAAGGTTGTCTTCTAAACAGACTAGACATGAACTAGCATCACCACTAAGTACCCCTTTCAATCATAGTCTAACTACAGGCTTTGTTCTGCAAAATGGAGAACAGCTACAGTTATTCCCCTCCACAAAGGTGGCCTTGCAGCAGACTCTGGGAATTACAGACCCATAAGCCTGACCAGCCTCATCTTTAAGGGCATGGAACATATCATTATGGACCTCATAAATGAGACAGGTGACCTCCAAAACCTGTATCCTACCCAATTTGGCTTCGTGAAGGGCAGATCCTGCCTGTTAAATCTGGTGGATTTCTTTGAAAGTATGACCAAGGATACAGAGGAGGGCAAATCTGTACACACAGCATACCTCAACTTGGCAAAGGCTTTTAACACCATCCCATATCAACCAGCATACCTGTTACCAGTGGCGTGCCACAGGGGTCAGTGCTGGCCCCCTACTGTTTTGTATGTACTTCTCAGAAGTTCTGGTCAAAACTAAGGGGTTGTGGCAGACTAGGTTTGCAGATGACCGCAAACTAGTTGCAATCATTGAGTCCCCAAATGATGTCAGTATACTCCAGGAGGGTCTCATGCACACCAACAACTGGTGTATTAGTCACAGTCTCAAACTGAATACAAAGAAATGCATCATCATTCTCTTAGGCACAAACAATGTCCCTACACACTTTCAAATCAACAATACCCTAAGTACCTGTGAAGTGGTAAGGGACCTGGTATCACAGGTTGACTGCAACCTTAACTTCAACCACCATGTGTCTACCTTAGTAAGGAAAGTTTCCCACATAGCACACTTGATTAGTAAAAGCATAGCCTTGAGAGCAAAAGAAGTTATAACCCCCTTATACTCCGCACTTATCTGGCCCATAATTGAGTATAACTCCCCATTTGGCATGTACTGTACTAAGCACGTACAACAATTTAGATAGACCTCAGAGGTTTCTAACAAAGAATATCAAGGGGCTCCTGCATGTACTCTATACAGACTGACTAACGTCTCTGTCACTATACTTATCATATAGAATTCTTAGGGGAGACTTGCACCTGGCCTACAGAGCAAGTCAAGACCCAACCCTAATGAACTTGCTGCATATCCGTAAATCAAATGGGTCTAGGGCTACCCATTGCAGGGACTTAAATATATCCTGTGACTTAAATACGACATGCTGGAGGGACAGATTTGTCTCCCAGTGACCAGTGACTTTCATGCCTTTAGAACAATTCATGTGAAACAGAGCACCTTTATGACAGTGTTCAAGAAGAAACTCATTAAGTGGATATGGAGTACCTTAAATTCTTAATGGGGATAGTGCCGACAACCCTCCTGGACATGGGCAGTTAGGTTAGGTTAGGCTTGAAATGACTTCCGGTATGATAGCCTAATAATCTCCTGTGAAGAATTTAGCCACTGGAGCTGTGTGACTAAGAGCCTATACCAACTCATAGTTCTCTTACTACTATGACTCTGTGGTACAGGTCTAAGGTTTCTGGTAGGCTAGAAATTCAGGAGTTTAACTTTTATGGGGGGGGGGGACCTGTTAGTGTAGCAACCAGGAGGTAGGAGTAAGTTCAGCAATACTTAATGTAAAAGTGTTGGGGTGGTGGGGGCGGGAGCTGGAACAATACAACAAAGAGCAAGGAAATCCACAGCAGTTCTAACAAACAAAGCTCTTTAAGTTCAGCTTAAATGGGCAAATACTAAACAGAATATCTAATTTTTGAACAGAATTTGAGTATAGATAATTTTTTATGGGCACAGATCCTGCAGGAAAACTCACAATATGGCCACTATTGTAAAATAAAACTGCAAGACGATGGCACAAGCAGAAATTACAAGTATAGTCATGGCAAATATTCAGTGAAAGTTGTATAAATATATACGTGAGAGACAGATCCCACTGTGTATCAACATGTTCCCACTATTGCAAATACAACTTCAAGACTGTGATACTAGACCAAGCATAAATTTCAAACAAGTAACCTTTTAGGTTAAAGGCCAATAAAATATTGCCTGTTTTTCCATCTACTTGTTCAACCTCCAACAAGCTGTCCAATGGAAAACTTCAACCTCCCCCTTCCTTCCCAAACCCACAGGTGTCCCACAAGGTTCTGTTCTTGGCCCTCTTCTCTTCAACCTATTCATTAACAACTTTCACCAATCCATCCCAGACTCATCTATCATCTAGTATGCAGATGACTCAACAATCATCTGTTCAGCCTTCTCCCCCTCCAAGCTCCTAGCAAAAACCCAACTAGCCTTCTCCAAAACAGAAACCTGGATGCAGTTTAACCCTTTGGCTCAAAATGCAAATAAAACCAAACTAATGTTTTTTTCCCCTACCAAAAACTCCATTGACAAATCCACATTCACCATACAGAGCCAAAAACCACCCTCCTTGAAATCGTTCCCAACAACAAGCTTCTTGGCATCATTATTGAAGAAGAACTAAAATTTGACACCCACATGTGCTCAACCAAAAGTTAGGTCTCCTCTACAGGCACAACTGCTTCCTAAGCCCCTGTACCCATCAAACTCTTGCATCCACCTTCCTCCTCCCCTCCCTTATGTATGGTGCCCCGCTTTTCACCAATCTCCATCTTGGCCTTCGGTCCAAACTTGAATCCTGCTACCACAAGATCTTCAAATTTGCAACCAATTTAAAAAAACTCATCCCACCACTGCCACTCCCTCCTCACCTGGCTTGAACTACCCAACTACCTCAGTTACCTACAACTCACCATTGCCCACAACGTCTTCTTTAAGCCTGCCAACTGCCCAGCTCTCGCCACTTCCTTAAAACCTTACATTCCCAACTGCTCACTCGTATCCAAAAAACAAAATCTCCTTCAGGTCCACAAACCTGCACGACCTCCTGGCCATCTACTGCTGTCCCAATCCTTAGCTAAACAGTGGAACTCTCTCCCCACACACCTGTGCAACCTATCTAACCATACAAATGTAAAATCTCAGCTACTCACTCATCTTTCTTCCAAATGGGAATGCCCTTGCCACGCTCCAACTTAACCCCCCCCCCATTCCACCTTGCACTGACTCATCTAACCACCTCTACTATTACTTCATCCCACCCAAAACAATCCCTCCCCTACCAAAAACTAATTTTCTCTCTAATATCTATTGTACTATACTCTCCAATCTCAATTATACTATTACCCTCTCCATGCATAGTATTTTCCTAACCTACTAATGGCTAGTAGCTATATATTTTGAAATGTTAAACCTACAATTGAGTTTATAACAAAAATATTCACTTTATGTAAATGTTGAAATTTCTGCATTAAATTTTGTCTTTTCATTTTTGTAACATTGTGACAAGCCAATTGCAAATATCATGGAGTTTATCTGTAAATATTTAATTAACTGTATGAACTATGTTCTTTTGTAACATGTGAAATGTAACTTGCAATTATTGTGGAGCTCTTCTCCTGGGCCTCCACTGAAAATGGGCTCTTCTTGGCCCAGTGGACTTCCCTGGTCATCAAACTTAAATAAAATTAAAAAATAGCTTAAAGGTACAAAAACACTGATATGTCACAGGCAACTTGAAGTGCAATTGAAATATGCAAGGACATTTGAAATAGTATCTTTTTTTCTTCAATTTTTGATGAAAACTGCCACAGTTCAAGGCTTTCAACATTTCTCAGAATCTTCAGTATATAGGAAGTGTCCCTACTACAGAGGTCTGTGGGGTACCACTGGCAACCACTGTCATGATAGACTGCTGATGCCTACCTCTACATCACATTTTGTGCATTGGTGTTTAATCAGATTTGCCCAAGTAATTATGTATGCATAGATATTTAAAGATTTAATTTTTTCAGTCATCTCATTGTATAGAATATACAGAATCCTTAACAAGGTCAAGATGAGCATCATACACTGTAAGCCTTTCATCAAGTGTTCACCTGTTCGAGAATGCCTCAAGATTTAAAGAGATCATATCTACTCTTATCAAATCCCATATTGTCCTTATCTTTCATAAGTATATCTCTTGTTTTATCTTGGATAGCCTTTGCGTTAAGACTGTCATCACTTTACAAAGAATATTGGTTAGGCTGGTGAGTCCGAGGTTGTTTGTGTGAGATGTGACCCCATTTTTTGAATTGGTGTCATTACATTCTATTACTATAGGTCAGGGGCATACCCATATTCTCACTCTGTGCAGTCACAGAGAAAGAGCGTAACTGCTTATGTTTAACATAGTAGCAGAATACTTCTGAATTTGTGGCTGAACAAAAACAAAATATTCCTATATCTTACTTTTGAATTAGAAAGCATATTTATTCACTGCAACACATCACTGAAACATTCACAAAAGAACAGTCTGTTGAAGTAGTTGATAACAGATTTAGTATTTCAGAACATAAAACTGAAATTACAGAAGCAAATCGCACTTCCGCAATTCAGAGTGATAGCTCCCTTAATACAACTGTACTCAAAGCAAAAAAACAAATAAAGAAAATATCCAAATTGACACTATGACTCCTGAATGACAACCTACATGAAGTAGCTGTATTTTCAACACACCAACTTAGCCAACTGCAACTTGATCGATGCTGTATCAGGAACACATTGGTGTGCTTAAACTCTGAATGAAAGAAAAACACCTTTTTTAGTGTTGCACAGAGAATCATTGGAAGCGGACTTTTAAGCACAACGTCCAACTACTAGCAGTGTATGTCCAGTATTTGCAAAGAGAACTAGCAGAGCCTTAAGTAGAATGGTAACTTTGTCCCACAAATGTACAAAATGTAAGGGCATTATGCACATGTGGGCTATTCCAATTATGGGTCTTTAGTACTATACACCTCAAATTAAATGCTAACCTTTTCTTCCTCCATTCCCACTAGACAGATTGTAGGGCAGACACTTTCTCCTTTCCATGAAGTCAGGCATTACTGTCCTCAGAGTCAGTGGATATTGAGGAAAACAAAGACAAGTACATTCTTATTTTAATTCTCACCTCTGACCAGCATCACCATGGTTTTCCATTTTCATAGATCTGGACACTCTTTCATATTCATAGAGCTGGACACTCTTCCTTGTATGGTCATTGTCCCTTCATAAGGGTTTCCTGGCATAGCAGTAAGACAGGATATTGTGTCCCAGCCTCAATGCTCAGAAACCGTCAGCTTGTCAGTCTTGGACATCCATAAAGAAGCCAGAAAAATGAAATACAAGAAAATATTGACTACAGAAATAGAAGATATTTTTTCAGATACTTCACAACATCTGTAACCTTCATAGGCTACCATACTATTGAAATCCTCTTTGTCAAACTTGTCTTATTCATCTATCAAAATAAACATTTCCACAGACTACACTCTTGTAGAAGCAAGTCCTTCCATTAAGGGCTCCCTCAATGGAGTTATCAATGTAAGACTGCTATAATATTCCTTTCATTTGAATTTTATGCTTGAAAAGTTTGTCATTCTCATTTGGACCAGTGGACACAGTAAATATAAAATTCCTTTCATTTAGATGACCTTTTTCCAGTCGCTAGTACCTCAGGCACAATAATCTTAGAAATGAAAGCAGTGTGTGTGGTCTTTTATAATAAACAAGTTTTACTGAGCTCTAACCTTTTCTTTATTCCTTAGGTTAGCTCAGTTATATCTCTTGAGTCATTCCATTCAATTGACAGTCTTATCCGAACTACCAAATGAAGGAGATCATCTTTGTATGTTTGATGTGTACTGGCAGTTCAAATGCTATAGCAGGATGTTTTGACTTCAGAAAACAGATCACCCGTTTGGCTGCTTCCTAAAAGGAGATAGTCTGCCTGCCTATAATCAAGTTTTGTTTAGATGGCTGGGCCCACTGTGTGGCCATTTGCTATGTTGTAGCCAGTGCACATTTTGCTAGGAGTACACAATATGTGCAGATTAAGCAGCTTAACCTGGAAATGTTACCCCTGAAGGTATTTTAGAAGTTGTACAGTGGACTGTACTTCTCAACATTTGCCATACATACCAAGTTAGAAACAGATTCCAAGGGGAAGGGGTAGGATGTGACATGGCTGTGCAAAGTGGAATTTTGTAACTTTCTACCTTCCATAATTAAAGTACTCCGTGAGTGCCTTCCAAATGTTATAATTTGCTGTTATACTGATCTCCAACAAAGACTTGTACAGTTTTATAAAGGGCTTACTGCAACAAATCTTTGAGGAGAGGTTACTGTAATAGAAAATCTAAAGAGGTTGTATATGGTTTTGTTAAATTTGGAATGTTGTACAACTGCTGTTTTGTTTGCTCTGTCCTTTCGTTTAAAAGGATAATTGGCTGCAGTTCCATGTAAGATCCTGATAGGGTTTTGAAGAGCAGCAGGAAGCTGTTAAGCCACATCAACTAGATAAGGTCACCTTGCAAACTAATTTCTCATTCAGTATGCATATTCTCATTCAGTATGCATATTTATTTATCGATTGATTTAATGACTGATTCACTAATTGTAGTTTGTTGACTGGGGGGCAATTGTCTACCACATTTGACCCATTTGAGCCACAGCCCAGGTTAACACAAGACATATAAGAAGTATAAAATGTAGTCAAGTACATTATTCAAAGCATACAAAATTAAGGCAAGAAGCGTGTTAACTAATGTAAAATCTAGGAAAATATAAACATGCCAAGCAAATTAAAGTTAACAGAAAGCAGAAAAGAAATCACATTTGTGAAAATGTACAAAATATGAAATGCAACTAAGGCTTGGGTTTATTATGACAGAGAAACAAATTTCCAAACAAGTTTTAATAGACCAGCATTGATTCTATCAGAGATGGCAGTGGCAGATTACTTGTATCTTAATCCTGGGCTGTTTTCAATCTGTTGGCCCCCTGCACTTCCCAGCTTATTTTGTTGTTCACACATTCTACTAGATTTACCTTCTTTATTATTGTAAGCATATACTAATCAGTGTGTTTGTTTTCATTACATCCATTTGACAAAGCTTAAGTGTATTTGTCTTAACTCTGGAAAAGTAAACAAGGTACACAATTCTGATCCTATATATTTAGGAAGCTGATGATCTGTGCATACCTCTGTGATCTGATCTGAGTAAGAAAAGAAATAATGACAATTTCCATGGCCTCCACACTAGCTGTAATGAATTTCTGTACATAGCTATGAAGGCTGATTGCAAGAAAAGTTTTAAAAAAAAATAATGACCACACCATAATCAGCCCTCCCCACCTGCTATATCAACTGTGTGTACCCATTTCTGACCAAGGTCTTTTTTGGTATAGTTGGAAGTTCAGGGCAGACACCGTGACTAAACCTGTGCCAGAATTTACTTCTATAGTCTGGGATGTGGTGGTTGCCAGGCTCATAGAAGCTCTAAGGGTCTTGATATTTCATAATGCATTTTATTTTTTTTCTAAGATAAATACTTCATAAGTAGTCATTAGGCATGCAGGAGACTACTGTGAAGCTTAGTCCAAATTTCCAGTTGCTGTAAACCACGTGTGGTTGAGTAATTTACTCAAGCTCACATGGTAGGCAAATGAAGATTGAGGGAATCAAACCCTGTGCCACAGGATGCAGCTGGTTAAAAGCTCATAGCCTTAATCATCTGAACTGCCATGACTAAATTAACTCTACCAGTCTATATTTCTCACATGCTCTGATTTTGCATACACATACTGATGTCCTGACAAGCCAAGCTATCACAAGATTGGCATGTGCGTACATACACACATTATGCTTACCAACATGCAAACTGGAGACGTGCCAGTTTGCCTACAGCATGTCTTTAGGATCTTGTGGCAAATCGGAGCACATGGATAAAACCACACTGAGACAGGAAGGGCATGCAGACATCACACAAAAGAAGCTGCAGCTAAGAAGTCAACCAGAGCCGAGCACTGGGAAATGGCAATGCTATTTACTGCTCTACCGTGTCAATGTGCAGTTGCTTTCACTCTCATCCTGCTCCTGCCAAACTATCAGAAGGACACTTTTCATGTACAGTGTTGATCGGTTGTGATGGAAAGTGAAATAAACTATGAATAACTTGTCCTTAAATGCACTACAACCCCCCCCCCCCCAAACACACACACACACACACACACACAAGCAATTGCAATGATAGTTATGCACTGATTTCAGCAAATACAGTATATTGTGAGACACCACTATTGCCGTGCCAGATCAGTGGCTGTAACAGTAATCAAACATCAGGTGTAACTCACTTTTATCCACAGATATCCTCTTTACCAATCCATTACAGTCACTTTACTGCCTTTGTACACCTCAAATGTGAGATTTTGGTTAAAAGGACAACAGTAATAATTGTCTTAGTAATTCAGTGTTTGTTTTACACAAAAACACAACCATCACAGTAAAGTAATCCTTTTCACTTTATACAGATGCACACTTGTCTTTCAAAGCCAGATTAGTGGATTGTAATGCATTTCAACTAAGTTCCATGTAAACAGCAATGACACATTAAAGTATGACCCATTAAAGTATGCAAGTTATTTCATGCAAATCATGTAAAACCAGACAAATGAGCAAACAGCAGCAGTTAAATAATTTCTTTCAGCAATAACCGCATCGATTTTTAGTTGATTTGTCTATGTACAATCAGGTATGTTAAGGTATTTACCTTACAGACACAAGGTACAGGCTTTGATTTTCACATGGCAGTAATTGGCTAGGCTTAAAATGGCCCACAGGGGCAGTTAGCCTGATAATCTATGAACCTGCATCCATCTCCTATAATACTGCAAAAATAAAATGGGGCCTGCATACTAATTTATTCAATAGCTGCCTGATTCGTAGCACAAAAGTCGGGTACAAAGGCTCAGAATAGAGGACAGATTTTAAAATATTGATCTTGTATATTTAATAAGTTGCTAATAACACGTTTTGCATTGCATGCATTTTTGGAGGGTTACAAAGTATGACACTCAATTTTTCATCTTTAGTGAGAGCAACCCTGAACCATTTACCATAAAAAGTGCAAGTTTTGCCTGGGCATCTTACAAAAATGTAAGGCAAAGTTAGGGACAGCTGAGTTCTCTGGTCAAGAAGCAGCAACAAAAGCCCCAAATCAGACATAACTTTTTTAATATTCTAGTCCTCTTAAACATTAATAGAACAACAGATCTTGCATGAATTTTATGAACAATAAGAAGTTTGAAACTTTAAAGTCTCTAGCATTACTGACTGAGTACAATACCCAGTGTCACCTCTTCTGATAACATCTGCATTATAGCTGTCAACTTTCCATCCCCAAAATGTGTAACACTATCATTGATGATGGTGAGCAAATGAGAAAACTATGGAACACTTACTAACAACTGCAAATAGGAAGTTAATAGCAGGTTTAAAATGTGCTGGTTTATACTTGCAAAACTGTTTTTTGGATGATTTAATATGAATAAGTATTTACTATGCACAGCTATTAAAACAATTCTTGAACAATAAATGCATGCATGACAGACCTTTTCAATGTGGAAGAGTGAAGAGCATGGAAAATATGCAAAAGTAGAATAAATGGGCAAAATGTAGAACACTTGCTAAACACCAACAACTTTAGTGAGGAAGCTGTCACTCACATAATGGTTTTATGACTCAATATTAGTTACAGTGGATATCTGTTAGAGAAATTAAGGACCCTTTCCATACCTCTCAACTTCTTTGCTCAAAAATCAGTGACAGTCAAAAATATCGGAGGGACAAAGGCCCAAAATTACATTTTTTTAAATACAGTAGAGTCAGTTATTAGAAGCATCAGTTATCTGAATGCAGCCTTCCAAAGTTTTCAGGGAGGAAAAATTATAAAGTCTGAATATGTAAACATTGTATATATTCACTTGTGGATGATTTTTGAGTTTGTAGCACACTCGTATGTGAAAATATTCTTTATTGTTCTCCAGAATCGATGAATGGTTGAAAGGTGTAGTTCCTGTGTGCAGAAGAAACAAGATTTTAGAAGTTTTTTATCCAGTTCCGTGTATGTTTGATTATCCTAACTACCCTATGTTTCAATTAGTTTGGATAATCAACTCTCTACTGTATTATTCTAATTCACTTAAAAAAAAAGTTAGACTAACAGGTTTTGCATCAACATGAATTTTCTAAACAATAAGAGACATGAAACTCCTAAAGTTTGGCATTGCTGACTGACAGTAATCGACTGTGATTTAACAGAACACCAAATATTTTAAAAGGGACAGGGCATAAATACAAGGCAAAATCAGGGACTCCCGAGAAGTCCATTACAGCTGACGGTATGACTTTTTCAATGTAAAAAACTGAGATGTTAAGATTTTAATGTTCCTCAGAGGGCAATAATGGTGAACCTTTTGGGGGTGGTGTCAAAAATTTGGGAAATACCTATCTTGACTCTGCTGGCGTGTCACTCCCACCCAAAAAAAAGTCAAACAATTTTTTACATATTCATTTATTTAAAAAATACAGTCTAATCGTGTGCTGCTATGTATTATAAAAGTAAAACAAAAATCGGTGACTTACAGTAGAGAAAATTATATGCACATTGATAATTGGGATTAAAACTTTTAATAGTAATTTTGAATTGAACTGAAAAATATGGAATACATTGCATTTGATTTCATTAACATCAATTAATAACTTTTTTTGTTGCTGAGTTTTAATAGATAAGTGCAGGGTCACACATATCTTGTATTTTTGTTCACTCAGTTTCTTTGGTAACTCAGGTGTTAGTGAACACTGGTGTATCACCCAAAACATCATGGCATGTCACCTTTGACACGTGTGTTATAGGTTTGCCATCACTGTCATAGGGGAATATTAAGACTTGAAATAGGGAATGTTCCTCACAGTCAGAAATAGCTGTCTCTCTAGGTCTGGCTACAAACTTCTCTAAAGTGTGCACTTCCTTTCGCACCAGAAAGTATCAAGTAGTTCTCATCTTTGCTGCTATATCATTGGCTGCATAAAAAAATAAATAAATTATAGACAGCTAAAAATAAATATATCAATTGTCCTTGTAGTGTAACTGCTCGCACTGCACCTGATTTTTGTAATATTGGTAAGTTCATTGCCATATTGCTCCATGTGCAAGTGCCTGTTCTCTGCTGACTCAGTGAGCAGACACTTGTGAGTTGCAATGCAGCACTGCAGTATGTGCATATTTTACAAAGCCAAATGGGTCCCCTTAAAGGCATGGCACCATGAGCAGCACCTGAAACATACCTTTATTATAAAATGTCATGGGGTATGGCTGAGGAAAACTTCTTCATAGAAATGAAAGGAACAAAAAGGAGGATAAACCAAATGCTATGATCTACTGTTATAGTAACCTGTCCGTTGATCTTTTACAATGGTAATTATCTCGCACAACTTTACTGTATAAAACAGTTACTGTTACAAACATTAGATGTACTGATTTATTACGAGACACATAGTCACAGGAGCTGTAAGCAAAATAATGTAATAAAAATAAAATCCAAACACAGAAATGCACTGAGTATTAAAATCTGTGGAATAAGCAACAGATTGCAAAGACAAATTTCAAGCCTTAATTCTTTGAATTAAATTGTCTAAGTGCATTTTAGTCTTTCTAAAACATTTATATCAATGAGTCCTCTATTAGATATCAACATAAGTTTTGCAGTGATGAGTCATTCTACAGCAAAGAATGAGATTCCGATACATTGGCCCCTGTAGAATGACTAATTACTGCAAAACTTATTATGATAACTAGGTAACTTCCTCTAGAAATTCCAGATTGCACGGTGTGGGTGTTGAAAGAGCACAAGCCTAAGGGAAGGGATGTGGGTCTAATGCAAAGAGTTTTACAAATCAACAAGCAACTCAAGAACAGTTCCACTTCACTGAAAATTAGCATAGGTAATAAAGTGCTACAACTGATGACTTTATTTTGACATGCCTATTACCCACCAA
Organism: Protopterus annectens; assembly: GCF_019279795.1. Taxonomy (NCBI): domain Eukaryota; kingdom Metazoa; phylum Chordata; order Ceratodontiformes; family Protopteridae; genus Protopterus; species Protopterus annectens. The sequence continues at coordinate 918,148,851 of NC_056737.1, forward strand.
CTGACCTGAACTTTATTGCACGTTTCCACTGTGTTTGCTTTATGCTGAGTTTATAGAGGGTTGAGCTGCATTAGGGAGAGTCATCACTGAATACAGATTGATAGTAGTAATTCACTGATCATTTGTGATGGCGCATGCTGCCTTTTGAATAAATTTTGAAGGGTGAAGAGAGAAGACACTACATGAACTCTTCCTTGGATTCAGAAAGGCATAGCAAGAACAAGAAACCTTAGTTCAGAAGTTTTCCTCATCATCAAAGCCTTTCTGATTAAAAGACTGCTGTACCTCTAAGACTTGCTCTGTGTGAGTACCTTACTGCAGACAGTGGTCTTGCGGGCAAAGCTAGATGTTACTGTGGCAGTCCAGGGAAGAAGCTAATGCTGATGAAGGATCTGTTCTCCCCTGGAAATGTCCAATACTCCTAGTTTATTCAACTCTTGGCTGAGTAAAATATTACTGTAGGAGGGAAAAAGTGACTGCTGTAAAAACATATCAGTCACCCAGTCACACCTATTGGTATACCATTGGTATAGATAAGTTCAGTGAATATGTGGCTGATGGAATAGTGTGTCTCTTTAGGAGCATGAATGAGGCTGTATGAATGTCTCTCTCCCTTTCTGCCTGCCTGTTTTTTCACACTAGGTGACAGAGGTGCTAACTAGGCCATTTGGTGCCTGGGTGTACCGCCCTCATTTGGTGCTTCCTCATCACAGCTTTCAAGCTGTGGACCAAAAAAAAGAAGGCACTGAAGGTCAATTTGAGGGCAAAAAAAAGGTTTAAAGTTTACATCAAAATGCATACATTTGAATGGCCGACATCAGTATTGTATCTCAGAAATTGTACACTTAACACAAAACATATAATTCTTGCAAGTTCCTAAAATGTTTTGATTCCTTTTTTCTGGGTGCAATACAAGTACAAGGGAACTGCTACATCTTGAATTAATGCATTCTTTAAAATTCATAAATTTCAGCTTTTTCGATTTAGAGTACACAGCATGTTTAAAAGTATAAGTTTGACGGACAAACAAATACCGTTTTTATTCTGATTTCATACTAGCACAACAGTTAGTATTAGTTTCTTGTTGAAATCTTTTGTAGTCCATTTGCTTGCTTACCACAGTACCAAGTTGTCCATGTCCAGTCAGCCTGATTTGGCTTATAGATGAGAATCTCTTCTCTCATCTTCCACAGAATGCAGGACAGTCTCAGGCTCCCTTCTCAGCAAAAGTTTAAAAAAATAAATAAGTGTTGAAGTTTAGAGTTATTTCTTTCAAGCAAAGCAAGTGCTGAAAATTAAAAAAAAAAACAAAAAACAATGGAGCCATGGAGTTGGAGTTGTTGTTGTGTCTTTTGGCTTATCCTGGTTAGGGGTCGCCACAGCGGAACTCCGGTCCGCTAATGTTTGATAGTGGATTTTTACATGCCGAGTTACCAGCCCTGATGCACAACCTTCAACGAAGGCACTCCCATTCACGCATGCCTCCACACACAAGATGCTCTAGCTGAGAATCGAACGGGATGTCTTGCTGTGAGGCGACAATGCTACCGCAGCACCACTACCGCAGGTATGGAGTTGGAGTTAAATAAATATATTTTTTTCTTATTTTTTTATTTTACATTAAATTTAAATCATTTAAGACCTCTTACAAAATGCTGGTGCATAACCTCGTGCAGAATGTACCCTATATGAATTTTTCCCCAGTGTTAGGCCACTTTCAAGACCAACCTGTTTCTGTTTTGAATTATGAGCAGATGGCCACTGCCAGATCCTGGGGATTACAGTGGTTTGATCTGCTGAGCAGCATTCACTTAATGTTTACATTTTATTACATGCCTTCTAAGCACTGCAAAAGAGATCTTAAGTGCTAAACTAACAGAGTGGTCAGTCTAATAATAATTCAGTTATATTAGCGTCAAAATCAAAAGTACACCTTAGCGATATAGATGTGATGGTACTTCCTTAATGTGAGTTTTCACTGCATAAAGAGTGCAAGGTCCAGTGTGCTAACAAAAGAAACAATGTTCAGCTGTAAGTAAGCAAGTAAATTATAACTAACTAAATAACTATGAAAATAAAAAGCAGCCCCATCTTTCTAACCTAGTGTAAGCATCCTAGGATCCTGTAAGGCATGTTCGACAAGAGCTAGTATTATGAATCTATGTATATACCCTGTTTGGGGGGGGGGATCTCCTGCATCCAATTTAATATTGGATCATTCTCTGTTAGTAAGCGAGCATATAAAAAAATATTTACTACGCTCCAGATATTTATTTAAATGGGCCTATTTTCCTGAGCAGATCTGTTTCCTCTATTAAGAATGAACCTAATTCTAGCTCACTTGACTACATGACCAATGTCCTCAAATCTTGCATTGTCGGGGGTACCCACTGTTTCCATCTTTTTTCTCATATATTTTTTAGTAAGGATCAAATGTACATTATAGGCAGCTCACTCGAATCTGGATAATGCTTTAGTATCTGTAATACCCAATAAAAGATTTAAAGGAGTAAATATAAAGATATGTTCCCTTACCAGCTGCATAGTGCTTTGTAAGAATGGACAGGTCCAAAAAATGTGCATCCAGTCAGCCATCTTTGGCTTAAGGAACTTCCAACAGATTTTTGGACAGTTGGGAATATCCTTAATAATCTAGCAGGTGTACAGAAATACTTGAATTGGCATTGCCAACCAAAAATGGTGCTTTCTGGAAGTGGTAGCATATCTTTGTATCTCCAGCACCTTAGCCCAATGGGCTGAGGATATTAAGATATTGAAGCTTCTCTTCCGCACAAGTCTGAATTTATCTATAGCATTCCGTTTGGAATCCAACGGGATATGATGACCTTTACAGTTGGAGCCCCTGTTCATATATTCAGTCTGATGTCTACTGTCCAGGAGATGAAGAATGGATAATTATTGATAGGGATCTTAAAAACATTAAAATCTTGTACTTCCTTGCAAAGCTGGTTGTATAATGGTCGATATCACTTCCCAAGGGTATATTCTTCTAGGAAATGAGGCCAAGAAGTAGTGTTATTCCTGTCTATTATTTTAGTCCAATATCTCAGTTTTAGAATGTGTTTCAACATCTCAAAGTATGTGGGAAAAGTTTCTGCCAGTCTCAAGATAAGGAGATGGGGGATAATTCTTTCCACTAGGGTCTCAGCTTTATATCTGTTAAGGTACAGTCTAATGTGTACAGCAAATCCTGACAAAATAGTGGGAGCCTGATGATTTTGGAGGATCTCTAACCCGGAATATTTTGTAGAACTGAGAAAGTCATCCCACCCTGTCCAGCAAGGCCAGTTTTCATAACGTGTCATAGGCCACCGTCGTCACCTGAATGCAACTCTTAAGTTTAATAGCCTTTTCATATACCATAGTAACAGGGAGGCCCAAGCTTCCAGATCAGGAGGGCAAAGTCAGAATATCCCATTCTATTCTGTCACCACCCCTTCTCATAAAATTTCAAAACTGCCTTATTTATTTATTTTAAAGATAGTCCCCTAAGAGAGGGGTAACCCCTGAGTGGTATACAGAAATAAAGATAGGTGAACCAATTAATACCATGTATCCTCTGCATCATGCCTAGTCTAAGCTTCTTCCATTCATCAAGAAGCCTACAACATTTATCCATGATCTGCTTATAGGTTTAATCCACAGAGGACTGAATTGTTTGGCTATACTGCATGCTTGGATAAGTCATTAAAATGAATATGACTGGATACCCATGAGAGAAAGGGAGTAAGCTATCCTAATCAACTCCATTGTAGAAACAATTATTTTGGAATCTGATATTCTCCCAAAAATTTTAAGAGCCACAATAGCTCTCTCCAACTCCTCCTCTGGATGGGGCAGATATAGCAATAAATCATCTGCATACATTATGGTCTTCAAAAAAATCAGCAGGCATCATCCAGCCATGTATCACTCTCCCTTCTGCCACAGCATATTATTTCAAGGGCGTTATTCCCACTTATGCCTTTCACATTTATGGAACTTGGAGTTGTCATACTCCTTGTGTTTGCTGTCTCTTGTATGTGCACACACAGCCCAGGATGCAATGAAAAGCGCATCTCTTGTGCTAACTGCCTAATGCAGGTTGGCCAAATAGCAAGATGGTGAGAAACTGATTCAGACACAGGCATGGCCACAATGAGAAAGACTGCATGTGGGAATACCGGGGGGGGGGGGTTGTCTTTGCTAACATGATGCATGGTATGCTAAGTAGAGCACTAGTGCAGTCAGGTATGACAAGAAGAGTGTTCAAATCAGAGGCATGGTGATGAGCTGATAATGCAGTCTTTTAGACCAGAATTTCAGGCCTCAGAAGAGTAAGGCCTGTCTGGTAGTTAGCACAGCGGTTTAAGCCTCTGAGCTGTTAATAAGCTGTTCCCTGTAAGTCGAGAGCTTGATTTGTTCCACCTTTGTTTGCCTGCTGTATGATTCTGAAAAAGTCATTTAACCAGATAGTGCTCCTGGGTTGCCCCTGAAAAAGCATTGGACACTTAGACCTCTGGGTTTACCTGGTAAATAAGAAGATAAAATGGAGATGGAGGATACTAAAAAAGAGACTGCAGCACTGTCCATAGCAAATAACACAAAGAAACATAATGTTACTATTTTCCATAGTCATTGCTGGTGCAAGTTCTAAGTGTACATCAGCAGTAATTACCTTCTTTTGGGAGATTTCTCCTTTCTTTGAATCAGTGCAGCTATGGAGTTTGGCTAGAGGGGGACTTGCTTCCCTGCAGAAAATACTTGAAGTTAACTATTTTGTATTTCTGTAGTTTGTGTATTATTTTTTGGTATTTCAATGCTCTGTTTTTGCCATTTGGTATAGTAAAGCTTTAATTTCATATAGTATCTTTTCCTGCTAAATAAACCAGTCATGACCGTAACAGACCTAGTTCTAGAAGAGGACTCTGTTTTTAAATGTGTGAGTCAACTGACCCCAAAACTGGTGGCTGAGCATGGAGTATTTGGTAACAGTTAAGCACTTTGTAGCTTTTCACTATTAGACCGGTATTCTATTGCTCAGAGAGCCCATAGACATTGGGCCAAATTCAATAACACTTGCACAATATGTATTCAAGAACATTCCTACCACATTTTTTGTGCTTTCTAATCACTGAAATATTACAGTAAGTGTACATGTAGTCTACACATTTTGGTGACTTTTATGAATCCTTGTTAATATTTAAAGCTGCAAGAAAATGAATAGGAAAACTAAAATTAGGAGGAAGAAGGTGAAAATTATATTTGCGTAGTTTGTTCACTCAGAATGGTATACACTTGGTGTAGGCAATACTGAATCCTGGGGATTGTTCTTTCTTTTTAGAAATGGTGACATCTTCTATTCTTGTTTTGGAAGGGGAATATATTTTCAGTGGAACTTGGTGATTTCACTTGAACATATGTTATGTTAACTCTTGGATGATAACTCTTGCACAGGGTCATAACATTGCAGCTTGGCTGAAAATCATGGATGCCTTTTGCATATCCGTGTCTGAACTTCACATGGGAAGTTCCTTCAGTTCCTTCAGGACAGCCTTCAGTATCAGTACAGATATGTTGGTTTTGATATCACCTTTACAAACGGTGCGTTTACCAAAGGTCTAGCCTTAGTAGCTAAAACTTTGTAAAAAAATGACTGCTGTTTTCTGCCGTGTAAATGCAATAACCATGTATAAAAGAAACTGTTGCAGGAACCGTCCTGTAGAGAAACTAATGAATTAATTTAGCATAAATATAAAATAAGCAGAGTACCGTATGGTCAATAAAAAGGCATCAGTCATGCATAAGATCACTTACATGACTGGCAGGTTGACTGAGAATTAAGCTACAGAAGATCACATATATCTTTTAACCTAACAAAGGAATGCCATTCTTTTAGGGCTTTAGCCAATAAAGTAAGTCCAAACACTGTTGGTCATTTTCTAAATTGCAGAGGAACCACTTACCATGTTTCTAATGACTCTGGTAGATTCGGCAGTTTTATTTTCCAGTTGTCCATTTTTTCTTATATCTACTATAATCCTTTAGGTACTATTTTATCTTAGTGGTGATAGATATTGTTCTCTTGATTTTCAGACTGCTTTTCCACTGTTAAAATATAATTTAAAGCAAGTATAATATAGTAGGCTACACAGCAAACTATACAAAAGTATATACTACTTATAAGTATGTCTCAAAAATCACATTGCTGTGATTTTATACAACCCATAAACCAGACTGCATGGTAATTTTACTCGATAATAATAAAAAATGACTTAGGCTTTCCATCAGTATTGATGCTGTTTTAACATTTGCATTTTTCATAAAACTGGTCTCCCAATTTATGCAAAAGGCTATTCTTATATGCTTGAGTTCAGTGCAGTGGCATAAATAAAATGAATCATTATTAAAGCAGCATTGATTTGTTGCACCTCTCATAGCAACAAAACATCATGGTTAATTAATATAAAAGAAATACAGTACAGATGACTGTCACATACAATATGAATGCTATGAACTTGGCAACTTGGTCCTCTTTTGTCAGCAGTGTCCTTTGATTCTGCAGATATTTGTTGCAATATAATTGCCATTTTCTCCTTTTATTTACAAAATTGCTCCAAGAAAAAATAAATGATTTTATCAGTTAATGGATCCAAAGATAGTATAGCACAATAAGTGCTGCTTATATGAGACTGTGTGTAACATAATTCTGTATTTTGGTAATCAGCAAATTAAAATGTAAGCTGGCATTCCAATGCCTCTTATTTGTTTATCTCTGAGTTTAGCCTTAATAGAAAATATTTTTCCATCAAACTTATCTGCTTTCAAACAACATTCTGACAATGGGAGAGACCATTTTAAGTTGACATAAAACAAGCATGTCAGATTTCTCATCTCCTTCAAATTGGCTTATTAATTTTGAAGAGAGAATAATGTAGGTCTGCACATTTTAGATGTCTTGTAGATTATTTCATTCACAATATGAAAGGTAAAGTCTGGGTTTTAAACTAATCATCTCAATAGGAATATGAAAACTGTAGACAGTGATATAAAATTATTTCATTGTGGTCTTCGTACATTTCAGCGGAATAGGAAGAGTCTGGAGCATACCTTAATCTTTTTTTTTTTTTTTTTTTTTTAACTAGTTAGGTGAGCTGGCCTTCTGACCATTTTCAGCCATAGCCTGGGCTCATTAAAGTAGTACAAGGATCTATAAAGATGGTGAGTTATTTACAATGTAACAAACTGATAGTGGTTTTCACAAGTGAAGATTACAGTGCTTGGAATGTATATGAAATGTTAACAATAATAAGACAAGATGTTTCACATTCAAAGCAGCAGGAGTCTAATCACTTAAAGCAACAATTATATTCTCAATTTTTGTATTATGTTTTTAGTCTCTTCCCACATATCCTTAGCTACTATAACAGAAGCTTTTTTAATCCATACTCCTAAATACTTTATCTTATGTCCCCATAAATGAGTATTGCTGAAAAAATTCATGTGTGGGTATATAATTTATGGCTGTAGCCTTTGTTTTATATTCATTAATTTTATATCCCAAAATGTTCTACAACATTAAGATGTCCTTTTCTGGATGTATCAGGTAAAAAAAATAGCATCTGCAAATAAAGCCAACTTTTCTTGATTATCATGCCAATTCTATTCTTGTATTTCTGGGTACCTTATTTTCTTTGCCAATTGCTCTAAATATAAAGCAAATAAAAAATGGGGGATAGAGGACCACCCTGCCTGGTTCTTCTATTCAGACACAACTTATCTAAGAGGAACCCTCTCACTTTTAATTCCTGCCTCCAATCCTTCACGTATCATCATAATTAACGTTATTATTTTATCAGGGGAATGCAAATGCTTCCAGTACCATACTCTCATAATCCCGGCTTACTCTGTCGAATCATTTCTCTGCATCCAGTCAAAACAAAAGCAAAGGTATTTTCTTACATTCTGTTTCCCTCTGGATCATCATTAATATTGTCAATGTTTGCCTCCCCACCACAAAACCAAACTTGATCCATAGCTATCAATTTTGACAACACCTGAGAACAAATGAGATTTAAGGGACAGAAAGAAGGAATTCAGCGATTTTTTTTTTTTTTTTTTTTTTTTTTTTTTGACTGATGATAGCAAAAATATATTGATTTTACATTTATTTACCAGGATAGTCCAACTGGATACATGTCCATTTTCAGTGGCGGCCCGGGGAGAAAAGCTCCACTAAGACAAGCTTACATAGATTACACAGAAGTTAGCAAACAATTAAGTGATTAAATACAATGGGTTAGTAGTATTCCATAGTAGGGACTCACAATTGTCATGGACAGACAATTAAAAGTAAGAGACATCAGATTGGAAGCAGAGCTTGGTGATGTAGTTACAAGTTATGACAGCTGCAGAATATGCTATTAGTTTATAACTTAATCCGGGTTGGTACATGGGCATAGCCAATTTACTTTGAGATACTGTTTGAGGATTTTTTTGAAGAAACTTTTGGAGGATTGTAGGGTTATATAGTTTGGCAACAAATTCCAGGTTTTGCCAATGAAGGTGGCGAACAGGGATTCACCAGCAGAGTTATCTTTGTGGGTTTGGACCAGTAGTTTATCAGCTGAACATGGGGATCTTAGATTGCTATATGGCTTAATAATATTTTTAAGTGAGGGGTTAACCTCAGAGTGATTTTTATTTATATATATATATATATATATATATATATATATATATATATATATATGTTTTATATATATATATATATATATATGTGTGTGTGTGTGTGATATATATTGTAAATATGAAATGTTCTCCGCATCAGTAATTTGGCAGAGGTTTTATGCCAGATGCCCTTCCTGACGCAACCCTACCCATTTATCCGGGCTTGGACCGGCACAAAGAAATTCACTGGCTTGTGCAGTGGTGATGGACAGGTTGACAGATGAGATTAGACAGGAGGCCCCGTGGACTATTATGATTGCAGATGACATTGTGATATGTAGTGAAAGTAGGGACCTGGTTGAGGAGACCCTGGAGAGGTGGAGATATGCTTTAGAGAGGAGAGGAATGAAGGTCAGCAGGGCTAAAACAGAATATGTGTGTAAATGAGAGGGAGGGTAGAGGAATGGTGAGAATGCAGGGAGTAGAGTTGGTAAAGGTGGATGAGTTTATGTACTTGGGATCAACAGTTCTGAGTAATGGTGAGTGTGGAAGAGAGGTGAAGAAGAGAGTACAGGCAGGGTAGAATGGGTGGAGAAGAGTGTCAGGAGTGATTTGTGACAGACGGGTACCAGTAAGAGTAAAAGGGAAGGTCTACAAGAGGGTAGTGAGACCAGCTATGTTATATGGGTTGGAGACGGTAGCATTGGCGAAAAGGCAGGAGTCAGAGCTGGATGTGGCAGAGTTAAAGATGTTAAGATTTGCACTGGGTGTGACTAGGATAGACAGGATTAGGAATCAGTATATTAGAGGGTCAGCTCAGGTTGGACAGTTTGGAGACAAAGCAAGAGAGGCGAGATTGCATTGCTTTGGACATGTGCTGAGGAGGGATGCCGGGTATATTGGGAAAAGGATGCTAAGGATGGAGCTGCCAGGTAAGAGGAAAAGAGGAAGGCCTAAGATAAGGTTTATGGATGTGGTGAGAGAGGACCTGCAGGCGGTTGGTGTGAAAGAGCATGATGCAGAGGGCAGGAAGAAATGGAAACAGATTATCTGCTGTGGCGACCTCTAACGGCAACAGCCGAAAGAAGATGATGATGTGATGTATTGTATTTAAATGGAAAATGTTAAAGTTGTGTGTTTTCTTTTCTGTTAGTATATATGAGTATGAGTCTTAATTAATAATTTAATAAAGGTTTTAAAAAAAGTATATGTGCAGAGTATATTTTCAATAGCATACATGCTTGTCTATATAGAGTATATACATGATACAAGGAGCATGCAATTGATCATTATACTATAATATCCCAACTGGATTGAATTTGAGTGGTGAAGTTAGGATGCTTGAGTTAATAATATATAGACCATCATTCTCCAACCTTGAGCACTTGTCCTGGACACATGAGGGTGTTTGTGTGTTATTAGTTCATCGTTTTAATGTAGGTTTCAGCTATAATACTATAGAACTTTGCTGTAGTAGGTTTTGCTTAAACTGGTACCCTGTTTCTTTGGCCCAATAATGTAACACCATGCATTTGTGTAAAAGGTAGTGTGCATACAAACAGATGTTAGTCTCATTTTGGTTGCTCAGTAATGACGTAACTCTGAACTATCTTTTGTGTATGTGCGTTTTTTTTTTTTACTTTTATTATATTTTATAAAAATAAACCTGTACAAATCTATATAATTAGAAACATAAAGTTATTACTATTTGCAAAGGTCTATAACAAGATACAATAAAATAAAACAAACCATTAATACTTATCTAGTTAGATTACGTAATTTGAACTAAGACCTATATTGATGTGTAACATTAGATGTTTTCATTTTTATGGTTGACAGTTCTTGTTTACAAACATTTTTAGCCAAAAATATAAATTCATTAAAACATAGAGTAGTTTTACATTTCCATTTTTTTTTTTGTAACTGCTTTTCTTGCTGTGGCTAAGATAGACCAAAGAAGAGGCACCTGTAGTTTAGGGATAATATCTGGAATTGGAGCATTAAACAAGATCAATGAATTAGTTAATTTATCCAGCCACAATGCTTGAGTAAAATTTCTAAATTCAGTCGAGAATGATGCAACCATTTTACACTCTAATGTCATATGAAGCCAATCTGCATCAGGATCTTCATTACATCTACAATTATTTTTTTTTCAGTTTTATACATTAATTCAATTTTATGAGGAGTTAAAAAGTTCCGAGTATAGATCTTACAGTAAAGAGAAGATGTATTTTATCCCCCAGACTTAACTTTTATCAGTGTCAGAGAAATCAAACTTATTGATTTTAGAAGGGTAATTTCAAAAAGATGGATCTGAAGAAATGAACTCCAGTCTTAAAATTCTATACATTACTGACAAGTAAGATTTGTCACTACTTGGATTACTATTGATTTTAAAGAAAAACTCAAAGATCTTAAGGATATGTTTTGCTTGAAAATCCATAGAGATTTTAATTTTATCCCTTGTATATTTTTACAACTTTGTATATTTAACCAGTTTATCTCTAAACAATATTTAGTAAGTACATGGTCTGAAGTATATACTTTATTCCCATTTAAAAATTGATGCCATAAAATTAAATCTGTATCATCAAGTTCTGGCATTTTATGGGTATTAAATGTCTCTAAACTGTTAGTATTGGGTATAGGGAATAATAAAAACAGTAAATCCTTAACTATATAATTACAATTTATAAAACAGTGTGACTAATGTAGTCTGTAAATGGATAAGAAATGGGATGTTTCCTAAAATTCATATACACAAAATATTCAAACACCAGTAAAATTTATCGCAAATTGCGAATGGGAACCCATAACATATTTTTAATCAAAAATCTTTCATAGATAGATTTCCAATTAGACTGATATAAAGAGTTCAGCCGTAAGGAAATTATATTAAGAATAGTAGATTTGGCATATAATTCAAAATTTTGAAACCTATACCACACTCTTGCCAACTTTTAATATGCCAACCAAATGATATTCTTCATTTATTAGGGAACCATAGAAAATTAGTAAGAAGAGGGTTTGGCTTTTTTTTTTTTTTTTTTTGAAGTGGGGGGGAACTGCACAAAAAATATTTTTTTTTTCGCAAAATTACCATTTTTATCAAAGTGAGTCAGTCTTCCATTGTGAAAAAGCATTTATTCCAGTTATCAATTAACTTGGTAACTATATTTTGTTGTAGTTTAAAATCAAATCTTTACAGAAGACCTAATAATAACCCCAAGGTAATTAATTTGTGAATTATTCCAATTAAATATTTTAAACTTATTTAAATATTTGGGTTTTTTGTTTTGCAGTTATTAAACTTTAAAACTGAAACTTTTTCAAAATAATCTATAGAGATAATCATATGTTCCACTGAGGATTCAATGTTGCCACTAGTTATCAAAAATATCTGCGAATAGCTGAGTTTTACAAGTATAATTACTATCTATTGAAAATACATTAATTTTATTAGCTCTAATGTAGTTGGCAAAAGGTTCAGTAGCTAAAGCAAATAACTGAGGGACAAGGGATATCTCTGTTTAGTGCCTTTTAAGGTTTTGAGGAGCTGATGGAAAAGGAACAATTTTAACAAAAGAGAATGTTACTGTAAAGGTTTGTTATAAGGTTTATAAATTCCATGGAAAAATTATATTCTTTAAGTACTTTAATCAAGCAAGGCCAACTGATAGAATCAAAAGTCTTATATAAATCTAAACTTATTATTGCTAATTTTTTTGTCTTTATTAGCTGTATCAGTTAAAGTATTAAGTCTAATTATATTATCTTGAATCTTTCTATGCAAAATAAAACCAGTCTGATCATCATTTATTAATCTTGGCATAATGAGATTTAATCTTTTTGCAAAGATAGACATAATCATTTTGTAGTCTACATTTGGCAATGATATGGGTCTGTAAGAAGAACAAAATTGATAATCTTTATCTTGTTTAAGGATGGGAAATACATGAAACTAAAGCCAGGAAGGGAGAATATTTAACTTGTTCAAACACTTTTAATAAAATATATTATCTGGAATTAATTTATATAACTTTGCAATTGTACCTTCTAGACCTGGGGCTTTGTTTGCTTTAAGCTTATTGATTTGATAATTAATTCTTTAAAAGAAAATGATTCATCAATTCTGATTTTTGCCCTTTAGTTAATCTATACTATATTGTATATTATCTTTCAAAAATCTATCAACTATATTACTATTCTTAAAAGTTATTCTTTTATTAATATATTCTCATAATAGTTTCCAAAATATTCTAAAATATTTTAAATCAGTTACTACTTTAATTTTATCGCATTGTTTAAACATTATTTCTGCAATATGACTTCTATTTATTTTTTTCTTAGATCTAATAGATAATTTGCACAAACTTTTTGGATTTATTAAATATGACCATAGTTTCAGTTTTTCCAGATCTATTGAGATTATATTGTGAAGTATCACAAGATATTTCTGATTATATTTAATTCAGAGTTTGCCGCCTTATCATTAGGATTTAAATTTAGCTTTAATTTATCTATATTAGATTGCAAAGTCTTTAATTCTTTATCCCACTCCCTTTTTTACATAGATACCAATGTTTTATTCTTCCATACAGATACTTTTTTAATGCATCCCACAAAATAACCTTGGTCACTTCACCATTATTATTAAAATCAATAAATTGATTTATTTCCTTCAAAAAACACCCATAAGCAGAACTTTTTTGACAATGGATCAAATTATTAAGCTTCAGAGTAATAGTAATAGCATTATGGTCAGATAAGGGACATGACATTATCAACACTTCTTCAATTTTAACATTTAAACCACTTGAAGTTAAAACTTTAGTATTAGTTTGAGTGCTAAATCTATATGAGTAATGTGTATAGTTGAGATTTTGCTCACTTTAAATCATATATATCGCGCATATTTAAATCAGTAACAAAATGTTCTAAATGTTTAGCAACTGAGGACAATCTGCATTTTCTACCATTCATAGTATCCTTAGTATACAAAATACAGTTAAAATCTCCTGCAGTTATCAATTTACCTCTTACATATAAGGTTATAATGTCTAAAAGCTTCTTAGAAACTTTAGCTCCAATTCCAGGTATCCAATAGGTATTCACAAAAGTGTAATGTTTATATATTTCTACTACCACTAACCCCAACATACCATTTTTATCAGAAGTATTTACTACCTTAGGCATAGGTAACAGCTTTCTCCAAAGTATCAGAGTGGCCTGTTCATTTTGATTTAAAATGAGAGCCCACCAGAATTTCATAATCTTTCAACAACAATCTCTCCACATATTCAGTTAATAAATGTTTCCTGTAAGAAGATTGTGGGCTTTATGTAAATTTATTTATTTAAACTACTCCTTTTCAAACGTCTACTAAGTCCATTCATGTTTAATGAGAGGCAATTATAAAAAGACATACAATTAAAAATTAAGACTGGTAGAGAATGGTTTAGTATAAAGAATAAAAACACAAATACTGAAGATTTTTGTTATGGGCAAGTAAAAATGAGACTGAAATCGAAAATTCAAACTTAAAAACATTCAACACCCTCATCATGAAATAAAAAAGTCCTGGTTTGATGATAAAATCATACAAACCACTCAGACCAATTCCACTAACAACAAACTAAATGGATGCCACTACTTCCTGATTTTAACACAGTGTCATTAGAGAATGAATACCCTCAGCATTTAACACTAATATCGTTAATAGTATCTAATTAGACATATTAATATTAGAATCAATAATCATATAAAGTAATATGTTATCTCCAAATCTATAAAGCTAGTAACCAGAGTCCACATTCAATGTCTAACAAAATCTTAACTGATAATACCACAAAATATTTATACTATGAAAATATATATATCCTATCTATTTCTAAAAAAAATATGTACATCTTAAACTCCCCACCAATCTTAAAACATACTGTATACTTTTCATCTCAACCAACTATTATAACAATAATAAACAGACTTTTTAAACAACACCTCAACAGACAAACACTAATACAATATTTTATTTATATATCTATATCTATATATATATCTATATCTATATATATATATATATATATATATATATATAGAGAGAGAGAGAGAGAGCTACAATTGGGTATAACTGTAATTAAACCAAATAACAACAGAGACACATATACAAAAGTCTTTAATCTATAATTATTTAGCTTTGTATATTTAAGTAACTGGCTCCCAGATATACTGATGAGACATCTTATGGTGATATAGCCAGCTCAATGTGTATTAGAAACTCTGGACTTAAGGTTTAGCTAGAAGGGTGTAAACACTAAGATTAATGCCAACTCTTCTTTGAGGGAGTGTGGATTTGGGTTCCAGCCACATCTTGAACACTGTATAGCAATAATTAGATACCAAGCTGTCTTAAAATTGTGTACTGGTTCATTAGTAGCAGTAGATGTTGTGTACTGGTTCATTAGTAGCAGTAGATTTAGAGCAGCTGCATTAATCACACAAATTAGTGTAATTTGATATACACTTTAATTCATGCTCCTAATTTATTCTATTACCAAGCTATGGCTCAGTAATAACACAGCTTCCCTAGCTGCAGTATAATATCCTTGCTTCCACATACAGGCTATTTCAGAACCTGGTTAAGTTCTAGAAGCTTAAAGGAAAAAAACAATACTTATATAGTACATGATAATCCAAGAGACATTCCGAGCTGAAATCACCAGTAACTGCAGATAGATTTTTTAATCATTCTGACCAGAAGGCCAAGATATATTTTTGTAATCATTCTGACCAGAAGGCCAGTGAGACAGTGACGCATTATGTTGCTGAACTGAAAAATGTAAATTTGGTACAAGCTTGCATGAAACACTGGGGGGAAAATAGACATTAGTCATGTTTGTAGTGAAGCCTAGCAAAGAAGACTGATTTCTGAACTGAGTTCAGTATTTCTAAAAACATGTGAAATTGCACTTTATGGAAGCAGAAGCTCATCATAAAAAAGTCGGCTGTTGACATAATAGCACATCTCTTGCTGTGTTGAACCATTGCCCCATATGCTTACTAAAACAAGACTTGTTAACATACACAGATGTTAGTCTGGTCTAACCTGCTTAATAAAATAACCTGTAGCTGAACCCTGTCTCATGTGGATGCATACACGCTATTTCTTCTTGATTGCAATACATACTCTCTATTTGGTTTAATATCCCTTGCTAGCTTTGTCAGGGGACTCCCTGGTAGGGTTTCTGACTTGGCATTTGTTCCTGGAATTTCTTTAAATTTGCTGAAGTCCACTTTGCTCCCAACTCAAAAGACGGAACTGAATACTCTTCACTGTTAAGACATTCCTATTCATGAACTGGCCAGGAAGACATTGTTTTAGCAATCAGAACAGGAATGCAGGGAGGGTCCAGGCTTTGGCCCTGCTGTACCACTTGATTGTGCAATGGTAATGAGAGGTATAGATCCATATATACACCTGAAATTATAGATGATGTAGCGAACTGTGAGACCTCAGTAGCTCCAAAGCCAGCTCCTCCTTTGAGTCCTTCTCTTGATATTATATCTTTCTGTGTGCTGTGGAGTGATGCATTATCCTGACCAGTCTAAATCATCATCATCTCTACTACTCAGGAGATGGGACTGCACATAAGCCAGCTGGATAGCGATATTAGACACCAAAGTAAATACTTTGAGGTGACATTAACCTTGGCTTTGAGCCATAGACCAAAACATCACTCCTATAGATATTCATATATTGGGAAAAGTGAATGGAGTAGGACGTTCCACGATTCCCAGCTTTGGTCTTGTCCTGGAGCTGAGGATAAAGCAGTCTTACTGGTTAGCGTCTACTGGAATGTAGTGGTCTTCCTATCCTGCTTTTTCCAATGCCAATGAGGAGATGAGGCTCTAGCAGCTCTTTCAGTGACAAGGTAGACTGAGTGATGCCTTTTGACTGTGACATCTAATTCCATGCATCACTGCAAAATGCTTTGAAGAATGTTCAAGTCTCATCCATATTGCCCCATATTTGCTCAGAAAAATGTATATTCAGTCTATTAAGATCCCAGAAGTGCAAAAACTATGAAAGTACAACACAAGGAAGTGATTTTAGTTGAGGAGAACAACTGGATCCACAACAGAGCCTTCCTCCTTATTTATAGCTTCTGCTTGTACTGGACCTTGGAGTTACAGAGCTGATTGAAGATACTTGAAAGCTTTCAACAGGTTGCACTTAATCTGCTAAGTGATACAGTTTTGTGGCCCCTCAAATGTCTAAATTGCAGGCAGTTTTGCTTGCAGTGCAAGCACTGTATAACTTTGGCCTAAGTTACTCAATGACTGTGGTGTATGATTTTGATATATGTGCTTGTCACAATCAAATGGAAAGTATGTTTGCGGCACAACATTGGCTCATTAAAGGGTTTTGCATCTTCACCCTCTCTTTAAGGCAATTTCCCTCTGCATGAGATATGAATTTCATGATAACATGCTTGCCTATACTCTATTCAAAATGTATGGTTCATCTTCTCTGAAAATTAATTCTTGGAAAATCCTTCTCTGTGGCCATCACTTCTACTCACAGGATCTCAAAAAAGGTGCTTATTTGCAAAGGACCCTATCTGGCTTTCACGACTTTCCTTCAGGACTAGCCCATGTTTTCTTAAATTATTGCAAATTGTTCTTAAAGTAGTTACTTTCTTTGTCTGATTTATTGTCAGGGAACAGATTCCAGGACAGACTGCATTCTTCACACCTGGGACATGTGCTCAGGTTCAGAAGCTCAGGATTACTGTACAGCTTTACTATACATTATTTTCTCCATTGTTTCAAGTAGAAGGCTGCATGTTGTTAACCAAACCATTTCCAAGTGCATTCATAACAGCAGTATCTTTTGCAATCAAGTAGTAGACAGCTCACTGTAAATTCTGCTCTCAAAGACCAGTCGATCGAAGACTCTGTTGCTGCTTCATGGGCTTCTTCAAAAATGTCTTCACTAAGGATATTTGTGCCATGTCCGGTTAATCACCAGTTTCTCTTCACTAAACACAATTGCTTGGACCATGATTACATGAATAAGGCCTTCATTGGCATTTCTGTCCTAACAAAGTCTGCCTTTAAGGCCTTTGCTTTTGGCTACAACCTCTAGGGGGACTTAAATTGTATTGATTTGGATGGTTTGCAACAGTTGCATGCCACAGAAGGCCTAAGGTCTACAAATGCAGATATTAACAGAAGTATGCTGACCCTATCAGTTGATCTGTTGACACGTCTTTTGCTTTGCGTGCATTTTGCCGTTTTTTCTTCCCACCATGCCTGACGCTCTCTTCATTTGACATTAGGAATGGAATTTTCTGTAAATCAGGAAAATATATAAGTTTATATTTGAGTGATTTTGTTGTCCTATCTTTCAGGTTATGCAGATCAGACTAGGGATCATGGGAGCTGAATGATTCCCCCCCTCAAGTCAGGCACGTAGCATCATGACATATGTCAGCCATGGGTGAATGAAGAAATCATAAACTTGTGTGACTTGCAAAGATGAAGTGTTAACGTTTAGCAGCTGCAGGTCTCGCAAGTCAGCTGTTAGTGAGCACATATCTTTAAATCTGTTTTTTATGTACAAATTTGTTTTGTTGACAGCCTTTGTATGGCTGTCACAATCTTTTCCAGACCCCTGTATTTATATATTCATGTATAGATACATTTGATAACAAGGTAAGCTGTTTCTATTTTGTCTAGTTTCCTGCTTCTTCATCTAAAATGCATTTATTTTAACATATGCATCTATTTTAAGAGTAGCTTTAAAGTGAAGTGCAGTTGGCAATTTTTCACTAGCTTTGATAATGCTATTTTGGGATTAGAATGGTGCAATTCTTATTGTCAAAACCATAGACTATCTAGTACTCTGGCATTAGTGTATATAAAGTAAAGTATATGCATTAATTTATTGACTATTTATTTTTGGAAAATAGATTATTTTATTTATATAATATATGTATATATATATATATATATATATATATGTACACAAAAAAAAATCATATTTTAATGCTGGACTTTTTTTAATTTTATGTCCATTAATTTGTTAGGAATGAAAACTATTAGTGTATATACCTATTTTCTGCTATTAAAAAATAATAATAAATAAAAAAAATAAAATGAGATCTTTCAGAAAGAACTTCCTTTTTCCAGAAGCAGAAAAGGAAGATTACCTCTGGAAAGTAGACAGCTGTTCCTCTTGGAAACATCTGCATTTTTTATGGTTACATCTGAGGCTCTAGAATTCAGTTTTCTTCATGAATCCGTGACAGCTGTTCATGAACCAGTGAGGTACTGGAAGCGATGACTCAAAGTTATAAATGGAATAGACAGATGACAATGGGGACTCCATTCTGGCATTTAGATTTAGTATTCCTTGGTCTAGAACTTGGTTATAGACCCCCTTGTGCACTTTTCTTTTGCCATTTCCCTATTCTGCCTTAGAATCTAATCTGACAACATAAGAAATGCCCCTTCTATTGGTCTAGAACTTGGTTATAGACCCCCTTGTGTATTTTTCTTTTGCCATTTCCCTATTATGCCTTAGAATCTAATCTGACAACATAAGAAATGCCCCTTCTATTGGTCTAGAACTTGGTTATAGACCCCCTTGTGTATTTTTCTTTTGCCATTTCCCTATTATGCCTTAGAATCTAATCTGACAACATAAGAAATGCCCCTTCTATTGGTCTAGAACTTGGTTATAGACCCCCTTGTGTATTTTTCTTTTGCCATTTCCCTATTATGCCTTAGAATCTAATCTGACAACATAAGAAATATCCCTTCTGCTCCAGTCTAAAAACTGCTAAAACTTTACACATAGTTTCTGAATCTGCAGTGCTGGCGAGATTTGATATATCCTAAACTATTACTCCAGTCCTCTTTAATGATTGGAAGAGACGGTGAGATTTGATATATCATAAACTATTACTCCAGTCCTCTTTAATGATTGGAAGAGACGGTGAGATTTGATATATCATAAACTATTACTCCAGTCCTCTTTAATGATTGGAAGAGACGGTGAGATTTGATATATCCTAAACTATTACTCCAGTCCTCTTTAATGATTGGAAGAGACGGACACAGCTGTTTATCAGCTTAATCAATTTTGTGAAACACTTCTAGCAGCCATAAAAGGACTGCACCTTTTCTCCCACTGTAAGTCAAAGTTAACTCAAAAACATGTTGCTGTTAAGGTTCAGTTTTCTGTAGTCTTAATTTTATATATATTAATAGAGAAGGAAATGGTGACTCATTGAGATGCAGCTTGTAGATTTCTGAGATAAATTTTTACTTAGCCCCAGCTGCTATTTGAAGTGCTTAATCTTCCTGCACTCCACAGTCTGAACACTGCTTCCAGGACCAGGCAAGGCTTTGGCTGAGCTGTGTTATATGGCTTGATATGCTGAGATCTTTGTGATGCTTCACTTTTCTTCCTGTTTAGATTATATAGGTTGTTGGCATTCATTCAAAAACTTCAGACCAGACAGAAACAGCTGCAAAGGTTTGGGTATGCAGGTACCTGATATAACAACAGTATTTGAGGGTATGATGTCCTCTGTTGACTTTTGTTTCTCTTTGGGTCTGTTGTCTTTCAGACAGTTATTTATGAAATGAGTGGGCAGTCTGAGAAAACATACTTTAATACAAAATTGACTAACTTGTTCCAAGCTTGTGTAAATTCTGAGCTGACTGCATTAAGTAAGAGTGTGCACTGAATGAGGGGCATGGGTCCTTAACCTCCATATAACCCTAATGTGTATTAACATGTACTGTAACCATGTCTCCTTATTGCCTTTTGGTATTCTGTTATCTTGAGGGAACTGTGAAATAATTAGAAGGTAAGACAACTCATAGCCTTTGTGGACATAGGTTCGTAGATTGGTAAAACCTGCACTTTGTGTCTGTAGGGTAAATGCCATTAACCATTATGCCAACCTCACACCCCCCGATCCAGGTCTTCTACTTTCAGGCCAGCCATATGCATCTTAGAAAGCTGATATCTAGTAGTTATCTTCCTTTGCTCTCTAGAGCAATGCTACAACAGAAGAGGAAGGTTTGCTCCATGTCCTGCCTCCAGAACATAGGAGTTTGCATTGGGTAGTTTCCTCATTATCTGATAATGCTTCTGCCGTGGTTAGGCCACACTGTCCTATGCAATGGTGATGAAACAATTCAGCAATTTCTGCCTTTAGCAAATATTCACAAACTTATGATAATTAGCAACTCTTCTTTCAGAAAACTGGCTTGGTAATTCCATGTACTCAGATGTAGGTTCAAAGCACTGAACCAGCCTAACACATCTCTCTTGCAACAGATCTTATTTAAGTGGCATTGTTAAAATTCCGTCATCTTCCACTTTTTCACAAAGAGGCGAATGTGGTCTAGATATTACTTGAGGTTTAAGTAAGCTGTCCATTTCTATTTAATTCACTGCTTCTACATAACTTTGCATGTCTTCCCTTCTCCCCATCCTTACTGTTGCTACATGATGTTCACAATTAAACATCCTATGCAAGGTTTCACTTATGTACTACATAATAGTTTTCTATATCATTCTTTTTCATGCCTAATGTTAGGTTTTTATTGTCATTTAATATGTTGCTCTTTGCATTATTGAAATTAATCCGCACTTATAATTCTTGTATTTTTTTTTGAAACACCACTGAAAACTGGTAATAGTGTTACATCTTCTGTATCAGCAAATACAGTCCATAAAAATCAAAAGGCACCTGACTTTGACTACCTCAGGTGCTTGGATTTCTTTTTTAATACTGTTATATCAGTAGTGCAACATGAGTGTTGCAGTTCTAAAGTGTCTGTGCAGATGAAACATTAAGCTGATGATGCTTCTTCCTGTTGGTGACCACGTATCTGTAAAAGATCCCATGGTATTTATTGAAAAGAATAGAATTTCCTCAGCATCCTAGCCAAATATTCCAGTATTGGTATGAGTGTTGGTCTTCTCTACCCCCTCACAGAGGTACAACTGAACATGGGTTAATCTGACTGAGGACAGTTCAGCAATGATAAACTCACTGATTGCTGTTTTGCATAAGAAGTCACTGTCAGTGTGATTTCGACGTCTGTGTCAGCACGGATTCTTTTCTTTTATGAGAATTTTCCATTTCATCATGTTTGTCTGACCATATAATGGTATCTTTTAAGTGTAGGTAGTATGGGAGCTTGCTCCGCATATAGGAGTTCAGTGGGCCTACCTTCTAGCATAAATGCCTACCTTTATTTTTTCATTTTGAGTTTAGTTTCTGATATGTTGAAAGAGGAAAGTTGAGTCCTTATCGCACTGGAACTCGGTGATACCGAACTGAAATGAATGCCACCTCATGTCTCCCCTGAAAATAGGCCATAAGCTAAATTAAAATTGACTAAAAAAAAAAAGGCAGCCTTCCAAAGAATTCTTTACCCTGAAATAAGAACCCAAACACTGCCATCTGGTGGGTAAGAACTTATGAAAAATTTCTCTAGGCTGAGTTGGTATTGATGATGCATTTTATAACGGGTATGAAAGTAACATTTTTTCTAGCTCAATTAATAATAAAAATTTTTTTTTTTCATCATGGCACGATTTAAAATTACAATTTCCTTACTCCCTAAATGGTCTTGAGTGGTTAATTTGACAAAGTTGATTCATATGTGCTGTTTTTGGTCCTGTGATAATGCATTGTATCTCACAATAACCATGGAACTGTATTAATTGTAAAGCTGTCTAAATACTTGCATTAAAATCAATAGTACCAGAATATGCAGTCTTATTCAGTAAATACTGTAGAAAACATGATAGCTAAATAGAAATGCAGTTGATATTAATTTTGATAGTCGCCTTTGCAGTTGATACTAAATTATTCAATTGACCTTAAAGCTTGTGAAAGCATTTGCTCTTCAGTGATGTCAAAATTCTATTCTTTTGTCAGTCACAATGCTCTGCATGTTATCAGAGTGCATTTTATTCAAAAAATGTTATTGTAAGATACACTAATACAAAGATTTATTACTAGCTACATATGGATCCTATCATTTTATACTGGCATATGCCAATTTATTCACTAACAGATTCTTCAAGCAAGTTATATATTTCTTTTTTGTTAACTTAAATTCTGTTGTGGTAGATGTTGAAACTTGGATGTAATCCATTAGAAACTGCCCCTCTGTGTTAGTATGAACTGCGTAAAACTGTGTTAACTCTTCCTTTACTTGACTCTGGGTCATGGATGAAAATCTGTATTTTAGTCCAACTTCATGCTTGCTTTTTTACCTTTTTCTATCAGATGGTTTGTCTTAGACACAGAAACAAAGGACTTGGTGACGGTCCACACAGATGGAAATGAACAGTTATCAGTTATGCGCTACTCACCAGGTAGGAAAATATTAATATGCTGTTCATGCATTACAGTAAATGTGGTAAAAGTAGAATCTGTCAAGTTATTCTTTCATAAGTTGCAAATTATAATTTCCACAACATTAGACTAAATAAAAAAAAAAATCCATTCTTCTTCAAGCAACATTGGTTGCAATGGAATCCTTAAAAATATACAATATGTTTTTTGAGATCACATGTTTCATATTGTTGTTAAATACAGCTTAAAACTTTTTCCTGGATATTTGAACATCTGGGATTTGCCCCGTTTCTTACCCAAATATTTAAGCCAGATTTATAAACAAGTAAATGTGATGCATTGTTACCAGGACAGTCTTGTTTCATATCCATGTACATGGTTGTGCAAGTACAATTTGTATGTAGTGTGTTCTGCCAATCCTTAATTTTGACTGTGGACATAATTTTTGAGTGATAGAGTAGTACAATAAGCACACCATTTGTGAAAGATGCGACTGTTCATAAAACTTAATTATCTTCAATTTTTCTTGATGCACTTTTCATTCTAGCATACATTTTAAGGAGAATAATCCAGAAATGGTACCTGATATGTTCTAATCTTCTTAACCACAAAATAAGGTGAAGTGAAAGAGGGGTATGATTGGATGTTACACAGGGAATTCTCAAACAGCCAAGGAATAGATGTCTTAAGACATGGCTAGTTTTCATTTCTCATTTGTCATACATTTACCTTTTATCATTTAGGGACAGTTTGGAGTTTTCACTGTTTCCCTTACCATGGTCTGTTTTACTTGCGGTAGTTTTCTGTATATGTTTTTGTCACCTGAGCATCTTCATTCACAGTCCCCAGTACTTTCTACACAAGCATTATTTCTCTTTGCTTCAGCAGCCTGCCCAGCACAGGTTATTCTCAAACTGTTAAGTTTCACTGCTGATCACTGATCATTTTACAGATTGTTTTGAATGTTTTGTCCTATATGTCATTCATAATTGTCATCACTAGCAATTAAATAAATTATTACTCTAGGCATATTGTGCTGTGGTAGTGATGTCGCCTCACAGCAAGACGTTGTCGCGTTCGATTCTCAGCTAGAGCATCTTCTGTGTGGAGGCATGCGTGAATGGGCGTGCCTTCATTGAAGGTAGTGCATCTCAGGGCTGGTAACTCTGCACGTAAAAATCCACTACCAAACATTAGCGGACCGGAGTTCCGCTGTGGCGACCCCTAACCGGGATAAGCCGAAAGACACAACATTACTCTAGGCATATCTGATTAACCCACCTATTGATGCAGTATACTCGAGCTTGAAGACACTGAATTATAAATTGTTATAAAACTAGCTGTTATGAAATTGAAAAGTGAAATTAGCATCATGTTACTTGTATAAAGTTAATTAACACAACAAAATGACAATGACAATTTGATTTACCTTTTAGTTCAGGCTTAGGGATTATAGGTGAGTAGCCAGTTTTGTGCATTATGTGATATTTATATGTCTTATATTCCCAACAAGTTGTTTCCTTTCCGGTACATGCTGTATTTCGTGTTGTTGCCTAGATGGATCATGGATCAGCTCTAGAATGGTGTAGTTGTAGAGCCTGGGTTTGACTGTTGTAGTTATGAAGGCTGTTTAAGTATTAAAAATATAGCAGTTTGTTTGGTCTCTCATTTTTTTCGTAAGGTATGTTGGTGGAAATGAGCAGGATTGTGGGAAGACTTGTGAGTTGTGGTGCTGTGCACCTCTTTATTGTAGTGTGTGCCACTGTTTTAGTTTACTTTGTCACTGTGCTGTGTTGGAGGGAATATTTATTTGAAGCTTCATTGCTATAAATGAGGATACAAGGAGTTGGCAGTGATGTTCTTGTAATATGAGATCACTCAAAGTGCAACCTTCCATTCTATGAACATTTGTTAAACAATCACTGTGAGAGTACACGGAGCTTTCAGTTTTTGTCCAGTCTGTTTTAGGAAACATTACCTCTGCTTAGTCATTTGGTTTACCTACTCCTCTAACCATACCTCAGAATAACTCCACTGAAGGTTGGAGATGGCGAGGAGATCAAGGCAACCCTGTGTTTTAGGAGAGTTTCCTATCTTTATTCCCACCTTTGCCCTAGCAACACCCTGTAGGGGCTTGCAATGGGCACACCAAACTGACATTGGCATGGCATGCCATCCCACTCACCCTCAGCACTTCCCTGTGGAATCCTTGGCCTCCACCAGGGACATCTGTTTGTGTTGTGTGACCTTTGCATG
>NC_056737.1:918179175-918246371 GCF_019279795.1 Protopterus annectens
TGAGTACAATGCCCCTTTTGGGATGTACCTTACCAGACACCTGCAGCAAATGGAAAGACCCCAAAAGTACCTCACCAAGAGGATCAAAGGGCTCAAACAGATGCCATAAGCTGCCCGGTTAAAGAAACTCCAGCTCTACTCAGTGGCATACCGCCTGTTCAGAGGTGATCTGTGCCTGACGTATAAAGCCATGTCCAACCCGGAATTAATGGACATGCTGCACCTCAAAAAATCCAAATCCCATCGAGCTACGCGCTCGAGAGACTTGAACTTCAGCACTGAAATAAATAGGACATGCTGGAGGGACAGATTCATAACCCAGAGGCTCCCTTCACTCTGGAATAAAATCCCAGTCCAGGTTAGGCAGAGTCCCTCATTGACTCTCTTCAAGAGGAATCTTGATGAGTGGATGGGAGATCGTAGGTTTACCCCGGGTATCACTTCTGTGTCACTGTTAGACAGAGGCGCACAGTATACTCACCTCGAAAAAGGGCATAGCAAAATAAATTTAAAATGGGTGGCAAAAGCCAAACACATTCTGGCTAGGCTTATTTAAAGCCCTAGGGCAGATAGCCTAGTATGAACCTATAAACTATTAGCATTCTTATTTATGTTGTTTGTGTGTGTAAACTCATTTATTTGTTTTTGTGCAAGTGCAAAGCTGCATATATATTTGATTTTCCAAAGTGGATTGCTTAATACTGTTTATTTCAATTAAATACTTTTATTACTCAGTTGTAAATGTCTCTGGCTGATTATTTGCTAGCCTGTGGTATGTCGATTGAGTTGTCTAGACTCAACTGTTGGCTTTCATCTTTTTAAGAGTTACTGTTAAAACTGTCATTACCATTATTGTGAAATATTTATGGTTGGCTTATTTAAAGACAAACTGCAATTTTTCTTTGAATTCGCAGAGTGATCTTGCTAGTGACAGAGTTACCATAAGCACAGGGAGATAAGTTGTTTTTGTGATGGCCCCTCTTCACCTTGGGCCAGTAATCAAGGAGCCCCAACCCTCACCACCAACACCAGTGAGAGGTGGTTACTAAAAACAGGAATGGATTTGCACAGTATTTCAAATGCAACTCTCTACATCCAACACAGTTTCCCCCGACATGCTCCACTGGTACTGGACTCTGTCCAGACGCTAAACAAGGCCCACCTTAGAGCAATGTATCCCAGTTCCAAGTATCTGGCACACACCTGAATATCTGATTTCACACACACACACACACACACACACACACACACACGCGCGCACACACACACACACACACACACACACACACACACACACACACTTGGGAAAGGCTGTAACAGATTCACCAGCTGCGCCCCCTCTCTCCAGATTAATGGGTAGCTGCCAATAGCCAAATACTCTAAGGCTCTTACATGGGGTAACTAATTATACTGTGTCAATTTAATACTGATATGAATGGTCGAGCGTGACCGAAGCAGTAAGGCATTTCAAAGTGACCACAGCAACACTGAAATAAGCACAGGTACTCTCAAGATATTGAAAGTATTCATTAAAAGACCAGCCACAATGAAAAGTTATAAAAATATTTAATAATGGATAATAAAAATAGAAAACAGGAAAATACTGATGTTTATTTTAACTAAATATTTAGTCACAGGAAATATAAAATAACACATTTGGATAGAATCTCACATGCAGAAAAATAAATACTAAACTAATCTCACAGTACTTTTCCTACTAAACTAAAGAGCAACTTCCTTAGTTAACTTACTTAATATCGCAAGGCAAGATGTACTGTTGAGATGCTGACTTCTACAAGACAAGATGAGATACTCCACATACTCAACTATATAACTAACAACTACTGAACAACTGAGTCACTACTGAACTGTGATAACTGACATAGGTGTCTTATCTATCAGATTCCAAAGAAAAACAAAAACAAACTGTTGTTGCCAGAATTCCGTCCTTCAGCGGTTTATAGAATTGCATCATATTTAGTCACCTGACTCTGGCGCAGTTCACATTCAGCAATTTGGTTGGGTTCTGTAGCAGCATTTTTAACATAAGCAACTTTTACAAATATATTTTTAATACAAGCATCTGTACAAATTAATGTGGCAGTCAAATTACATAAGATTTACAAAACTTCAGCCAGCCATGCTGACATATGCCACACATGCACTGTCTCACTTCTCCTGGTACAGTTGGCAATACCTCACAAGTCACATCTCTCCCCCCTTTGAAGACTCAAGCTAATTTTTCAAGTGACCCTGGAAAAACATAGCTTGAGAAAGGGGCTTGTCTGGGAACACTTCAACCCATACCCTGTCTTGAGAGTCCATCTGTGTTGGCACTTCTGACCCCACTATGGTGCTGCACTATCATGTCATATGCCTGCAACCCTAAGCTCTACCTTAACTTGGCATTTTGCTGGCTGGTATGATGTAGCCCATGTAAAATATTATGATCTGTAACCACAGTGAATTTCCTTCCATACAGATGAGGTTGATGTTTCTGCAGTGCCCATACTATGGCTAGACCTTCTTTTTCTACAGCTGCATAACTTTCCTCCCTGGGCTGGAGTCTACAGCTGAGATATACAACTGGATGATGATCTCCCTCTGAGAGAACTTGGCTGAGCAGAGCCCCCACCTGATGGTTTGAGGCATCTACCTGTACAACAAAGTCTTTGCTATAATCTGGGCTAGCTAAAACAAGGGGTCCTCCCAAAGCCTCTTTAAGCCTTTATAATGCCTGCTTACAGGCTGGGGTCCACACTACCTTATCTGGCCTGTTTTTCCTTGTCAAGTCTGTGAGGGGAGCAGCTGTCTTACTATACTTGGGAACAAACTTTCTGTAGTACGCCACTGTCTCCAAGAATGCTCTCACATGCTTTTTGGTAACGGGCAGGCCATACTGGAGTAGCTTCTACTATGGCAGGTTCTGGCCTAATCTTACCACTCCCTACTCTGTCCCAAGTAGGAGACCTCTGCCATACCCACCTGAGACTTAATGGGCTTAATGGTCAACACTGCTCTTTGCAGTCTTCCCAAAAACCTCCCTGATATGCTGAAGGTTATCTTACCAAGAATGGCTGTAGATAGCAATATCATCCAGGTAAACAAGGACATAATCTCCCGTTCCTGTTAAGGTATGATTTACTAATCTCTGAAAGGTTGCAGGAACATTTTTAATTCCAAAGGGCATCTTTGTGAACTCATATAGTCCAAAATATGTCACAAAGGCTGACTTCTGTATTGCAGCAGGATTCAAGGGCACCTGCCAGTAGCCCATGGTTAAATCAGTAATGGTCAGATGCTTAGCCCCACCCAGCTGCTCTAAGGCTTCATCTGTCCTAGGCATGAGGTACACATCTGACTCTGTGTCTGTTTAATTTTCTGTAGTCATTGCAGAATCTGATTCTGCCATCTGTTTTCAGTACCAGAAACACTGGGGAGCCTCAGGGACTCCAGGATTACCCCCAGTTCCAACATTTCATGTATCTTCTCCCTCCAAGTCTGCTTGACTTGCTCAGGTACCCTTTAAGGGGCCTGCTTTATAGGCCTTTGTGGTCCTGTGTCCACATGGTGCTGCACCAGGTGAGTGCACCCAGGTTTGCCAGTGAACATGCCTCCAAATTCCTGCAATGCTGCTCAAATGTCTTGATCCGGGGTAGGGGATAGCCACTGGGATGTTGCTACCCCTTCCATAGAGGTGTCAGTCCGAGCCTCACTGAGGAGATCAGTCACCAGATCCTCTTGGACTCCTACTACCATCCACTACAAATACTCAGCACCAGGGCCCCTCCCTATCATGGTAAGGCTTCATAATGTTAACATTGTACAGTTTTTGTCCCTGCCTCCTGCCTAGCAGCTTTACTATGTAATTCACATCACTAACCATCCTTACCACTTCAGAGGGTCCCTCCCAAGCTGCCTGTAGCTTACTCTGTCTGACAGGAATGAGTGCCATAACCTGTTGTCTCACAACATATTTAAGACCAAAGGCTGATATAGTGATAAACCAGAAGTTAGAAAATAAAAGCTGAATAACAAAAATAATTCCAACTCCAAGAACATCAATACTTTATTACAGCTGTAATAAAGTATTGACGTTCTTGGAGCTGGAATTTTTTTTGTCTCGCAAGATATTCTCAGGCCTGAGCCTTCCTCTCATACCAAATCTTTTTCTTCTGTTGGGTTGCTGTCAGGTTCTCCTGGGCCAAAGCCATAATCTCCCCTAAGCCTTGTCCTGAGGGCATCTATATTACCTTGTTGAAAGATGACAATATCGAACGGCATAAACATCGAAAATGCCGTACATCGAAACTGTTCTTGTGGGGGCTGTGCCCCGCACACCCCTCGCTAATTATATATACCAACTCCAAGATCGCACTACAGTGAGGAAAGAGAAAATTTTCTCATCCCCACTGTACCATGATCCCGCAACAACACTTCGATGTACGGCATTTACGACATTATTGCCGTTCGATATTTTCAACATGCGATAAGGTAAAGTAGACCTGTCCTGAGGTTTAGGACATATACCACAACAGATTCCTTGTGGGATTCACACTCACCCTCCCACTCATCATGAATTAAATCTAAAGAGCCTCTCACGCTATGTCCATACAGTTACTCAAAGGGTGAAAAACATGGGGATTTCTGGGGTACCTCCCTGTATGCAGATAGTAGATAGGGCAAATATTTGTCCCATTTTCTCCTAAACTGGTCTGCAAATTCCCATAGCATGGTTTTTAGTGTAGAGTTTAACCTCCCCACAAGACCATTAGTCTGGGGATGGTAGGGGGTGGCCTTTAGCTGCTTTACCCCACAATGCTTCCGCAGACAAGCCAGCAGGTGTGACATAAAATAGGCACCTCTGCCAGTCAGTACTTCTCTTGGGAAACCTACCATGCTGACAATCTCCAGCAAAGCATTTGCCAGCTTCAGTACCTCAATGGAGGACCGAGCCACTGCCTCAGGATATCTGGTAGCATAATCTGCCACCATCAGGATATACTTTTTCCCTGTGAAACTTGGGGTACTCAGAGGCTCCACAATATCCATAGCTACCATCTGAAATGGCTCCTTAATCTCAGCTAAAGGCATCAATGGAACTTTGGCCTTGTCTTCTGTATTGCCTACCTTTTGGCACTGCTCACAGGTCCTACAGTACCCAGTTACATCCCTTGCAATCCCAGGCCAATAAAAATTCTGTATAATACTACTCTTGATACGCTTTGTACCCATATGATCTGCAAAAGTGGTATCATGAGCTATGTCTAGAAGTTCCAGACAGCAGGTTGTGGGCACTACCAAATGCTGTATTACCTCACCCTCTAGCCCTCCTTCAGGGTTCCACTCTGTGCAGCAACCCTTTGTCTCAGTATACAGACTTCCCTTTTCCTTGAGCTTCAGGTGCCTCCTCCTTCGCTACCTCCCTCAAGCCTCGTAATGTAGGGTCGAAAAGCTGTGCCTGTCTCAACTTTACTTCCATGACCCTTCCTAGCTCCCCTTCCACAGGAAGCTTATTAATTTTTGACAATGGTGTGTATCTATCTGCCTGGGTACTACCACTCACCTCTGACCTTGCAGTCACCTTTTCCACGAGAACATCAGAAAATACCAGTAGCTATGGTTCACTTTCAGGCTCACTGCTACAAGGTAGCTCCCTCACTGAAATAACGACATCACCAGCCCCATCTTCTGGAATGGGATCTGTCCCCCAGGCTACCACACCTACATGCCTGTCTTCAAGCCTAACTGCGTGCATACTACATTATCAAAATCATTCCCTATTAAGACATCTGCAGGGATACCCTCAAACACACCTACCTACTTGTTCCCTTTTCCACCCTCCAATTCAAGGTGAACCCTGACCAAAGGTATTTAGAATGGGGTCCCTCCTAAAGCTGTAACTGGTGTGGACTGCCCAAGTAAGTACTGCTCTTCTTTAACCATGGCAGGCATCACAGTGGTTATGTCAGCAGTGGGCCTGTCTTCCATCCACTAAGATAGGATACAAACTCTGGTAATAGTTTGGTGCCTCTGTTGTCTCCAAACAACTTACCACTGGCAGCCAGTTATTTCCACTTACTGGCACCCTCACCATTTGTTCCTCATCATGTTTCAGTGGACATTTATATGCTACATGGCCCCTCTGGTTACATTTAAAACATCTAACCATTGATCCTGGCTGTGTACTTCAACTTCAGCTTTGCTGTTACTGGAAGACTCTTTTGGGGAGATTTAGGCTGCCCACCATGGGTTCTCTTATATCCATGCGCAGTACTGGGTATCCCCTTCTTATGCAGTGATGCCCTGCTTACTAAGTAGATATCACCTTTACTCCCCAACTCATCTGCAGATTACATTCTCAGTTTGCCAAACAGATTTATATGTCCCCAGGCAGAGTGGTAAGGGCTTGTTCCCTTGCCAAAAGGTCTGCCAGCTTTTCAAAAGTGGTGACTTGACACCCACTCAACTACCTATGAAAGTAAGTGATTAACTCGGCAATCTAATCACATATAGTTGCATCTGCCTGTGTCTATGCTTAAAAAACTTTTTCCTGTAAGCTTCAGGTGTTAACTTAAAACAGTCTAGTACATAATTTAAACCATCAGTATCAAACAGTTTAGAAACAGCAGTTACAGATTTACCATGGAGTAAGGGAGTCAGGAACCATACCCAGAGCTCTTGATCAGCATCATTCTGTTTATACATCCTTTCTAATGTATGAATAAAACTATTAAAATCAATATCATCTTTAAATTGTGGAAGAAATGTACTGACCTTTATTGCTTCTGGGGTTCAGTTACTCCCTTCCCCATTAGCTCCATGACCCTGTCGAAGAGTCAGTATCTCCTTTTCATACTAACGCAGCTTCTTCTTTTCTACAACCTCCAAATGTTGCAGTTCATACTGACACTGCTTTTCCCTTTCTTCACCCTGCACATGTTTGGCTTCCAGTTTCAGTCTCAGTCTCTCTTCGGTCTCCAAATGTTTGACCTTCAGTTCATGCTAATGCTGCTACTCCCTCTCCTCAGCCTCCAAATATTAGAGTTCATACTGACACTGCTGCTTCTTTTCTTCAGCCTCCATTTTTTCTCCCTCTAACTCCGGACAGATTTTTAAGTTCTCTGAGGAAAAGGTGAACTGTCCTGTTTTCAAAGGATGCACAAGCCCATCGCTAGACTGGTCATCTCCCTGGTTGCTGGACCATGCTGCAGCTGCGATTAAGGCTGAATTCATATCAAATCAATTAGGCCCCATCCTTAATTGGTGTTTACCACATGTATTAGGAGTGCATTAACAATATACACTCACTACCTTAAGTTGTTCATTGTAAAACAAGTCGTGTGACCATAAAAACATGAATAAGATAGATTGTTAAATATACATAAATAATGTTACTAAAATAAATATTTATCTATACGTCCATAATAAAATATTAAACATGCAAAAAGTACTGCTGAGATGCTCACTTACACAAGACAAGATGAGATACTCCACACACTGAACTGTACAACTAGATACTGAATTGTGATAAGTGACATAAATCTTTTATATGTCAGATTCCAAAAAAAAAACAAACTGCTGCTGCCAGAGTTCTGTCATTCAGCTGGTTATACAATTGCATCACGTCTAGTCACCTGACTCTGGCACAGTTCGCATTCAGAACTCTTAAGATTCTGCTGCAGCATTTTTAATGTAAGCAAATTTTACAAATATATTTTTAATACAAGCATCTGTACAATTAATGTGACAGTCAAATGACATAAGATTATTTACAAAACTTCAGCCAGCCATGCTGGCATATGCCACACATGCACTGTCTCACCTCTCCTAGTACAGTTGGCAATACCTCGCAATGTCAGAGTTGTACTGGTGGAATATCATTAACCGCTCCTGGGAAATAGTGTGTGTCTATATGCAACATTTTGGACAACTTGCAGCTAATGCAGGTAAGGCTTCTGAGGAGCCATTGGTTATAATTCTGACATGCAGCTGTGCAGTATAAATCCTATTTGGATGGGAAGGCTTTAGCTTTTAACCTGAGGCAGCAGCATATTTGCAATGCTATCAAGTCATTCACCCCTCACACATTTGATGCTCAGCAGTGTGGATTTTGAGACCAAACCGCTGCCTATCACATAAATGCTGGCAGTAGCTATGGATTTATGCACACATTTGTCACATATAAATTGGTTCCAGTGGTTATAATTTAAATATCGCACCAAGAGATATACATGGGTAGCAGCAGTGTGGATCTTGAGAGCATAGCCTTTGTCCTTTGGATGTTTAATTAGTTTCCAGTGGTATTGATATTGTAAACTAAACTTGCATTGGCTGTACAACACTTTTGTCACCAGTAGGTGTATATATCCTTGCAACCACAAGATAAATATTGAGCAGTATGCCTTGCACAGCTGTTATTTTATAGTTCAGACAGAATAGTTTGGAAACAGAAAAACTAAGTTGTTAAGTTATGCAGAGTATGAAAAAATGCACTTTTCATAGCTGGCCAAAGAATGCAAACTAAAAGGAATCCAGACTGTATGACCAAGGCTGACATCATAGCTGCCTTGGGTGTAGCTAAGATTCATTCCACTGATGCCAGAGACAGCTGTATTGTGTCTTTGAGTCCAGAGCATGCAGCAAAGAAACTGAATACATTCCTTGCTCACTTCGCAATGAGTACAACTTGTACTAATAAAGTGAAACTGGAGCTGGAAATGAGATGCCACAAAGTAGCTGAGAAAGTGAAACAGTTTCATATTCAGGGGAAGGAAAACAATATGAAAAAAGTGTGGAAGAGTGTCGGTGCGAAAGATGATTGATAACAATTTGCCAGTAACATGCGAGTATCAGTGGTAAAAACTGCTATTGGTTGCTAAGGTCAGTATTAGTGTTTCCTTCATGTAGAGAAGAGAAGAAATTGGTAGTTTTCTTTAGACATCTGAATGTGGATGCAGTCAGAACCAAGATGAATGGGGCCAATTGGTGAGGATGTTAACCCCACTGCATTTGTATTAAGGTGTGGATGCTTTAAGTAGAATGCCTGATCATCATGTATTTTATTTACGGTGTAAAAAGCTGATTAGTTGAATGTTTAAACTGGCTTTTTGAACCTGTAAAAAGAGAAAGGTAGAGGAAAGTGATTTCATTGCTTAAATATGCAGTTAGTAGGTGGGTGAGTGGATGTAAATGTACTACTTTTGAATTGTTGGGAGACCTTAGGATAAGGGAGCTAACACTCAGTACATTGCCTAAGAACATGAGAACCTGGTTATCAGATCGAGTGCAACACTGCTTAGGAAATGGACAAAACACGACAACTGTCTAGCCACCAGGGGCTGCACAATGATAGTAACCATCACTACACACGGGTGTAAGGAAAACCATGGGAAACACTCCTGAACATTAAATGCAGGTTTTACTGAGAAAGGAGAAAACACTGACCTGAGTACAAGCTCTAAGTTTTGTGCTAAAATATGGGGCATGTATGGTCTAAACATCCACAGTATCCTGGTAGCAGAGATGGTTTCTCTGGAAACTGCAGCTTCTCCGGACTATCCGAAAGACCCATACTCTTCCTTACCAGAGAGGAAAAAAAGCCATTGCTAAGTCATCCAATATAATTTATTAAGCCTGTTCTATTTATAAATGCACATTACTTGCAGATTGGTCCATTCCAGTTAAGTTATGGGAAATGCAACTTTTCAGGTATCATAGGCAAGGGTACACTGAGACTGGGAAGGAGGCAGCCAGGAATTTAGGTATGTTGCAGTATTTGATTATATTCCAGTAGATATTCTAGTAGGTAATGATGTTGATGACATATAATACCTTGTGTACAGGGAGTTGCATTCAGCCAGGCATGAAGAAGGTAGTGGGGGAGAAATCCATCAAACCAAGACTGCAACCTTTCAGAGGTAAAACTTTAACAGGTAAAAACAACAAGCGTTTTGCTTTACAAACCTTGATTTCACAAGTTGTATAGCATTCATGGTTTATTAGATTTTTGTCTGTTTGGGTACCAGTTACTGGATTTATTCACCTCTGCTGTACTTTTATATTTATTAATGGAGAGATCCAACCAATGCCCTCAACTCCAGCAGAGGTTATTAGTATAAGTATATCATGGAAGGAACTAAGTATTAACAAAATGCCCTAACCTTAGCCACAGCTGTTAAAAAGTACTGGGCTTCATATGGAAGGGGCTACTTCAGGGAAAAACATGGTTGATAGCAGTATGCCTAAATCTGATGGCACAGTTATCCAAAATAACAGACTTGAATGTGAAGGATGAAAGGGATAGAGTTCAGACAGGCACAACTCCCAGGTCCTGCTTTATAGAACATGAGAGAGATGTAGCCAAATCGAATACATTGCCAAAGGTGGGGATATCTGTATATTTTCACAAGAGGTTACCATAATAGAGCAGTTGGTGGTCCAGAAAATTTACTATCTGGAACTTATAGCCATTATAGTCCATGATATTTCTTCTTCAAGCCAATTTGAATATAAAGTGTAAAAAAAGGTTTGTACAATGTTTTCTTGGCCATGCATTGCCAAAAGACACGATGGCATTGAACTCCACTTGCACAGTAGCAAATAGTTGCTAAGGCAGGAGACAAAGGTAAGACTACATTGGTGCCTTAACCTTTTATTGAGTTCTCTTTCCAAAGTGAATGTTCTGGGGCCTCTTAGTATCCTAAAGACAGTGATAAACTATGCTACTGGGTATCATGAACAGTAACTTTGTCCTCTATTGAAACAGAAAAGGTGGTGAATACCCTGTTTGAAATTTTCTGAGTTTTCCCTGGGAATTACTGTTGGGCAAAGGAGCTGACTTTGTTTCAAGACATGCTGTCTTGGTTGTAGAAGTGCTGTAGAATAAAGTAATGAAAAACTATCCCCCATAAATCCACAAAGAAATGACTTGGTGTAAAGTTGTATACTAATTTCAGAGGGAGTGGGAC
The DNA here is from genome assembly GCF_019279795.1 of Protopterus annectens. Taxonomy (NCBI): domain Eukaryota; kingdom Metazoa; phylum Chordata; order Ceratodontiformes; family Protopteridae; genus Protopterus; species Protopterus annectens. Next base: position 918,190,146 of record NC_056737.1, read on the forward strand.
AGATACCTGCTCCATCTTCTATTTGCACACAGATGTGCCCAAGGAATCTGCATTTTTATTTTCTTTTTACAATTTGACCTACATTATGGACAGGGTGTAAGGGAACCCTTTATATTTAAACTATGAGTTGGAGGGTGAATATGATTTCCACAGGGAGTCTTTTTGTAGAGCATGTGTAGAATTTCAAGACTAAGCTTAGAGATGTCATGGGGGTTGGTACAACAACACTTCATTCAAGGACAATGGTGGCAAAAGTATGACCAGACAGTGAGAGCCCAAGAGTATGCAGTTGTCGAATTTGCATGCATAAATGTCCTTTATTGCTCTAGTTTCTGCCCTGAGGTGAAAATGTAAATGTAGTTTCTGTTAGCCTGGGAACCCAGAGAAGTGTGAAGAATGATGTAATGTGAACCAGGAATGTGATTTTAAAAACAGAGAGCATTAAGCATTTTTGTCTTAACCATCCAACTCACTAGCACTGTCTTGTTCTATATGTAAGTTTATCTTAGACTTGTGTTTTCTCTGAAATAGCTAGAAACCAGAAAGATTAGACCAAGTGTTTTTCTGTGATGTCAGAACTGTACTACTGAATTATTTTAAGTATTTCTCTGTGATCTCTGAATTCTTGACTAGCACTTTGTAGTAAAAAGTATTGTCTTGTGTTTTGACTATTTGTTATTAAATATTTTTAAACCCTTTCAACTGCGGCTGTTTTTGTAGAGATAATGTAAGCTCTTTAGAGTACTTGCATGCCTTTGGTAAAATTGTACAAAGCCACTCCAATAGCTTTAGCCCTGAGCTATACTACCAATTGGATAATGATATTGCACAGTTATCATTGGACACCCTTTTAAGGTCCTTTGAGTAGCTGATAAATACTAGTGAGTGGTGGCAGCTGGCACTACTGTATAGTCTGGGGAAAAAGGGGCACAGCTGGAGAAACTTTGCGAGCCTTCCCCAGGAGTGTCTATGTGGCTGTATAAACTCTTCTCAAAGTGTATGTGTGTGTGTGTGTGTGTGTGTTGGCTACTTGGGCAAGGACACAAAGCACTGGTTGGACAGAGAGGGTGCTGGAGGTTTTAGCTTGCCCACTAGGCTGAGATCAGGACCCTATAGCTGTGCCAGTGAGGAGTCTTATTGGGGACCCTGGAGAGCAAGGGAGCGAACAGCCCCGGACTGAATGTGATCTCTGTGTGCTCTTAAGGGAAATTGCACTTTACCGTGTGTATTTGTTATCCTTTCCTCCTATATGAGACGCCCCTCACTGGTGTTAGTGGTGAGGATTGAGGCTCCTTGATTGCTGAGCCAGGGCATGGGCGTCACACATTTTTAAACAGGCATTCACTAATAAACATGATAAAGCCTTATTGGGTAGAAATAACCCACTGCATACACTAAGCACATCCTAAAGACATGCTGTAGGTGATTAGATACTCTATATTGGCCCTAGGCTTGAGTGCATGCGTGTATGTGCCTTGTGTGGAAGGTTGGGCGCAGGGGTGGCAAGTCAACACCATAAAACTCCACTGCCAACCATGAACAAACAGGTGATCCGCTGTGGTGACCCCTAACCAAGAAAAGCCGAAAGAAGAAGATGATGATAATTCACTAAGCACTAGTGTATATGAGAAATCAGAGGGGGGACCTGCTAGCAAATTTCTTCACTGAGGCTTGAACTGATGTCTCAGTGGATATGAGGTAGTGGTATCACAGCAGGTATCCCCTCTTCAGGTTCACACAATCTAAGCAATATTACAAAGATCTGAGGACATGTTCATTACTAAGCCAGAAGTCTTCTTGAAAGATGAAATTGTGGATTAAAAATTATTTGTGCTGATTGACTGTGTCCTGTGCATTGCTGTCCTGTTGTTGCAAGTCTTGGTGGATATTAGTTTTTTGTTTGACTTTTCCTACCTGTTCATATTGGAGGTGTTTTGTTTTTTAGAAAACTGCATTAAACTGAGTGAAATGTAAAACTGCATAAATACTGCAGTTCTTGGTTCCAGTAAATTTTGCAACATGTAACATTTGAACTGCTTTTAGTGAAAATGCAAAAGACCTGTTAAAAACTGAAACTATTTCCCAAGTGTGCTCACATTTTCATTGCCAAAAGCTTATACTAAAGCAGCTGTAATTCTCTTCAAAGAGGAAATGTGATTGACTGGATGAGATTTGCAGTTGTCTTTCAGTGAAATATACAATGAAGCTGTACTAAACCATCCAAATGTAATTGTTTTAAAATTAAAACTTTGTGATTAAAAGTGGCATGTTTCATTCCATTGCCAAATTATACACCATGCACAATTTAAATCATACATAATGTGCAGTTGTGTTCATTCAAAATGCAACAGAGCCCTTAAAAGTGAAATTACCTTCTCAATATGGGTATCTATGTTGTACCTAAAGCTTTGAACCTCCTTGAAATATTTCTCCAGGTTAGAATACATTACTTTACTTGGATTCCCTCACAGAGAACCATGATTATGGAATCATGAAACCTTTCATTCAAACTGAAGGGAAAAAGGAAATAAGTGCCTGGAACTCTTCCACTCACTCTTTACAGCCTTGCTTCTGAACTGTTAACAATTAAACTACATTCCTACAACAGATTTCAAGTTGGAAGCTATTTGCTAGTGAATCTATATAATTGTTGTTTGGATTTCTATCTGAGTCATAGGTAGACGTCATTATTTTTTAATACAGATGTAACTAGGTCCAGATTACCTGTTTGTTAGAATTGTTCTATATGCTTCACTTATTTAAATCCTTTCATTTGATATTTTGCGGTAGTCTTGTTTTGTATTTAATTCTGCTCAGTGCACTGCTTCATGTTTTATTTCAGGAAAATAATTTTATTCAATTTTATGCTTTCATAGCTGGTTATTTATTAGTTTAAGGTTATACATCTCAAACTGGTATAAACTCGGCTATTGGCGTTTTTTTTTTTTTTTTGAAGCATTATCACCCAAGATATTGCTACCATGTACGTATTTAATGGGTAGCTTATTTTAAGGGGAAACAGTAATTACATTCTTGGTGTGCCAGGAGGGTCTGGCTGGTGGAAGAGTTGCTTTAAAGATGGGGAAAGAGTGGCACTGGATATGGATCAATAACCCCTCCTGGAACATATTGTCTGTATAATTATATGAAAAATGTCCTTGGACAAGTTGCAATTCCTTTTGCTAATACTGCAGTAAAAGACATTCAGCTGAGTCTGAAGTGTTAGAAATCCTGGGGAGCCAGTGATTATAGTGAGTGCAGATACGAATTATAAAGCTTATTTGGGTGTGGAATGTGTTGGCTCATTTGTCATACACTGTTAAGCCTAGTCACCCCTTGCATATTATTTGGTGATCAGCAATGGGGATCATGAGACTATAGCTGTCGACCATCACACGTAACTGGTGGCAGTGAGTGTGGATTTATGCTCCCATTTATCACAAATAATTTAGTACCAGTGGTGTGGATTTAAAAGTCCTAATATGGTATATAAATTGGCAACACTGCTGCAGATTGTAGTCCCTGTCTGCCACACCGTAAATGTGTTCTGTACTCATTTTCCTTCATTCTTGCCAACCATTAAGCCATCCTTTTTTTGTCTTGAGACCATGTATTCCCTGCATTATATGCCAAATACAGAGTGAAGAGCTGACCACAGAGGGCCCTTCATAGAGGCAGCAGTAGAGGTAGTTTGCACCTATGCCATCATCTCAGCAATGAATGCATTTCTAGTGATGTCCTAACCTAACTGCTTGTGGGTGGCATGCACTCCCTTATTACTGCAGAGCATCCCATTCTTTCCCCGTGTGTATGCATGCTTTTGTCCACATATGATGGCTAGTGTCACCAGTATGTGATTGCAAAGCTAACACCTTCATTTGTGAAATTTATGGTGACCAGCAGATATGCTTTCATGATGGTAATACACCAACTGAAGCTGCCACTCCATCTCCCTAAGACAGGTGAGGCATTTTCAGCTGCTCACTCCCACCTTTCCCTACTGGTCTTATCCAGCACCATAGCTGTTATTTGAACTTAGTTAAAGCAACTTGGATCATATTATTTTGAAATTCATTATTATATGAATAGCCCTCTGAAGGAAAGCAGATGTCAATAAAACTGATTAGGCTAAGAAAAAAAATCTGTACCTAGAACAGTACTATGAGTACCATATGGACTTTTTTGTGTGATTTCTGTATTATCTTTCTTTTAAGTAGTTTGCAGTTATATTTGGCTTCTTTTTGGAAACAGCAATGCAACAGTTGATTTTTTTTTTTGCTGTAAAAGACATAGAATCTGATGTGAACTATGTATGACTCATTCACCTCTACATTGAATGTTTCATTTCTCTGAAAATGTTAACATATTCCAAAGAAGCTTCAAATGTGCAGATGCTTAAACCATGCAGCCTACATTAAGCATTCTTTTTTAAAGAAAGCAATGATTCAATGGAAGAGAAAACAAGATGCATCAGGAAAATGGCAGTCATTTGTGTAGGTTTCTAGGAAACTGTCATCACAATAAATATGCCACTGATGTGATCTTGACCATCTATAACTATTACGGTAGCTTTCACTACCCCCAACTTTTCTGTATTTCTTTGCATTCCTTACTCACTCATTTCAAAGTCTGCAGCCTTTCGTGGGTCTATTTTCAGCCATCGAAAGAAATGGTTATCAAAATTATTTTCCGTGAACAGTAAAACAGTGAATGGCAGTGTTCTCGTATAGGCATTTCATAGTTAAAAAAAAATCACAGAAGTGTCATAGCTGTCCAGCAGCAGGGAAATAGCTCAGTAAACTTTTGCCATGATTCCGTAGCTATATAATAAAAAGTGAATTAAAATGGTATTCGGCGCACACTGGAGCCTTCTTATGTGGTGGGCTATGCCCCCCACACCCCAGCTAATTATACCACTACAAGATCGCACTATTTCCCCACTGTAGTGTACTCTCAGAGTTGGTATATATAATTAGCAGGTGTGTGTGGGGGACAAAGGGTCATGTGTGCGCCGAGTACTATTTTAATACATTATTTTATTTTATTACCACGTAATCACAGAAAAAGTATACTGAGCTATTTTCCTGCTGTTAGCCAACTATGACACTTTTTACAATTATATGCCTACACAAGAACACTGCCATTCCATGTTTGCTGTTTGAAGATTACTGTTCTCTTTGACGACTGAACATAAACCCCATTTCTTTACATGCATTGAACAATGCTTTGCTTGCAGACATTTCTCTCCCCATTTTTACTTTGTTTTGTATCCATTTATTTTTTGTGCAAGCAAGACCCAAGGGGCACAAATATCTACTTTCAGGAATGACCTAACAAATTTGACATGTATAAGGCACTTTATAAGGTCATGTATTGAAGTGGAGACTGTAGCAGTCTGCAATTTACATGTTATAACTATTAAGACAGTTTTAATACTCTGATATCAACAGTCTGTACAGTATGCAGAAAGTGTGAATGTCTCCGTAATCAAGTGTCTTTATGTTACTGCAAATGATGGAAACCCTAGCCACCAAATCATTTAAATCCTTCCTTCTGTTTCTGTAATTAAGCCTAATAGCCTCTAGTGGTCGATATTAATCCCATAAATCACATAGAATGGTTATATTGATGCCTGCTTCATCATCTCCAGGCCCTTTTCTTAGTGTCTTCACTATCAATTGTAGTGGAATAGGTGTTTGACCCAGATGACTAACTGTATGAACATTGTCAGTCTTCATTCCTCTTGATTACATATCTTCTAACAGATGTACAGAATGGAATTTTCTTATTTTTCATTCATTTACTATACGCATAATTCAGCAGGAAAATGCAGTATTTATGGCTAATCTACTTTAACTTAAGCTAAGTGCCAGGAAAACCTTTCTTTTCTAGTCTAATCTGTTTTTAGAAGTAAGTCTGTGTCTGACCGAGCAGTTTTTCCTTCTTTGTCTTAATAGTTTGCATCCATTTAGCTACGTTAAACCATTAAGTTGTTTAAATCAGTGTTCTTGTTGTTTCTGACCCTACATCCGGTTATAGTGTTATAAACTTGTTAAGCTTTTACTCGGTATATCTAGTAAATTGCAGTACTGCTTTCGACTTTTAAGTGATCTGGCTTTTAAAATTAAAGCCTGGTTGCTCCTTTCCAAAAGAAATGAAGAATCAGTTTGAGTTGCATAAGTTCTGATTACTTCCAGGCAAGTGGAGGGTTACGTTTAATTGCTTTTGTTGTCTGTAGCCCAAGAACTTTTTAATTAAATCTTTGGCTTCTGTTTTGTGCCACACTCAGTTATGTTTGAAATTCCACCCTCCCCACCCCACTTCTTGTTGTGTTCTTAAACCCAGTGCGTCTCTTTGCCTGCCTGCTATTCATCCACCCACAGCCCATTTTTTTTTCCATTTTTGCATATGGAGTCGAGGGTGTTACTTCAACAGTGACAATTATCCTGTTGTGCTAATCTGACAATAAAACTCCTCCTCTCTCCATTGGTGTCATTAATTACAAAATATATTGTGAAGTCACTCCCTTTCAGCTACTTAATTACATTTTCCCTCCCATTGGTTTCCATAAGCAATTGGAACCATGGATTGCACTTTCTCACCATTTTTGTAGCAAGATTGGTTCTAGTAAATTGCTGTACTGTTTTCGCCTTTTAAATTATCTGACTTTTGAACTGAAATCCTGGTTGTCCTTTTGTGAGAGAAATTGAGAACCAGGTTAATTTTCATAAGTTCTGATTGCTCCCAGGTGGGAGAGGGTTACATTTAATTGCTTCTGTTGTCTTTCTCAGGATTTATCACATTATACATCATGCATGCACTCAAGTCCTTGCACTCTTAGTACAATTATGACACAGTCACAGTTATAGTGCACTTGGGTATAAATGACTTGAGACATACCTCTGTGGAGTATATAAAGAAGAAATATGATGGAGCTCTTGGAATGCCTGTCTGAGACAGGTATGAACCTATTCTTGAGCAGCATTTTTCCTTTAACAAGAATGATGCCGCAATAGGAACAAAAGATGATTGACTTCAAAAATTGGTTTAGCTTCTGGTGTTGTTCAAAGGAGATACAATATATATCAGCCTGAAAGGATGGTAGAATTGCCAGGAGTGGCCTGCACCTGTCCCTCCAAGGCTTTCTTATATTGGCTAAATACCAGTCCACCCCATTACTGCCTTTTTTAGGTATCAGTCTCCAACAGCTTCTAATATAATCGAACAGGAGCTGAATATCATAAAAGTATTGCTACTTAGTGCTAGGAGCCTTAAGAAAAAAAAATCACTCTGTACAATCATTCTTTATCCTGTGAAACAATGCGTGTGTGTGTGTGTGTATATATATATATATATATATATATATATATATATATATATGTGTGTGTGTGTGTGTGTGCATGTGTGTTTTATGTATAGCTCAATATTATCACAGAGACCTGGTTCAAAAACAATGAGATCACTCTGTGTAGGGTTTCTAATCCTACCACACATTCAGGTCCACTGTTCTAGGTGATGACCCTAAAAGTGGCAGTGTCTCCATATTCTTAATAATAAATTTCAGCTCCAGAATTGATAGACAACCTAATGACCCAGAACTATTTTCTGTCCAACTTAATATCAAGAAGAAAAGTTGTTATCGTATCTTGGGTACCTATTAACACCTCCTCCATGTTCCCCTCAGCCCATGCTTCTTACCTATGGAGCATGAAATCCTTGTGCATTAGTCCAAACACCATTCTCCTAGATGATTTCAGCTACCTGTCCTAACAGGAGACTTGTAACATCATCATGCACACCCAGAAGTTTCTAGACTTCATCAATACAAACTCTCTGGACTATTTTGTTAACACTAAAAATAGGGGTAATAAAATCCTGGACTTGGTCCTTACCAGAAATGTAACAGACATGCTTCCCACCAATTAAAACTTCCTCCCTGGTTAAATTGCTCCACAACTCACTAATATTCACCTTAAGACTGAAGTTGAAAGCATCTTCCAGTACCTCAATATTTAGAGATTATGCAAAGATTAGTATGCTAAAATGAACTGATAACCAGGCTAAATTCAAAATCCCATTCCAATCTGAAGACACCACTGCTTATGTGGGATCCTTTATCACCAAATTCTATGCCCATGTGAATAGCAACATAGATGCTGCTGCCCTACTTCAAAGTAAATGCATCACCAAATTTAAAAACAAATGCTTATGATGGAATCCACATATAAACAGGTTCTATAATAAAAGAAAAAAAACTCTCTGCACAGAAAAAAGGTCTAATTCTCATGATGCTAAAAACACACTTGTAGTACTAAACAGAGAACTTGGGAAACCATTCCCCAATCCATTTTTCACTGGTGCCACCTGTCTTTTGTGTCATTCATGAGATCATTGACCCTGTTGATAAATCTACAACAAATAGTCTGATCGCTGCTAGACCCAGAACAATAATCACTAACATTACACTGGTCACTTTAATACTGAATAGTCAGGGGATGGCGGCACTGTTATTACTGTGTATGAAATTGGAGTACAGTGAAGACTGGGAATTTGCACTTCCATCGCTGCTGTTTGATCTCTGACATGCTATATGTAAGTAGCAGGGAATGTTGGAAGGCTGCAGATTTTTTTTTTGTGTTTTTTTTAATTATTTTGAGTTTGTCTTGCCACATCGATAGTTTGTGCTTCAAATACTCAAGTGTTTTATTATATGCCATCCACTCGTACAGTGGTCCACAAAAATGTTCTACCATTGTTGTTTCAATGATGCCATGTAGGGCGGAATTACTTGACTAACTTGGCAGCCTTTAAGATAGGGAAACATGATATTGCTTGCTTACTGTAATAAGGATTTACTACTGGAGACATTATCCTAAACTCAGGATGATGCATGATCCATATTAGCAGCTATCCGTAATACTGTGAGCAAGTTTCAAACTCGTACAGCCTCAACATGCTAATCAACCTGAACTACCTCACATCAAAATCAACAGCCCCTGCTGGGAATTATGAAAGGAAGAAAAGTATGTTACTTCAATGCCAACAGTGTAAATAATATCTGAGATTCACTTGAAACATCCGTGGAACTAATCATGTCACTCTCTTGGTATAAGCGAAGCGTGGCTAAAAGACATTTGTCCATCCTTAGTCTTAAACCAAAAATTACATATTTTGCAACAACCATGGCAAAAAAAGGAGGTGGGACATTGCTGATGATCACAAACAGCCCTGAAAGCACCCATAACTGGTAAAAAATATAGCAAGTTATAGGAGGCCACGTTAAACTACATATAGCAGTTGCAAACATCCAAATGTCTGTTCTGGAATAAACTACTTTGAAACTGGAATCTGCAGCCTGCTCCTGGTCCTTCTTTGGTTTGTTTACATTTGGACTATATTTGTTTTTTGGGCCTGGAGACTTGCATTTGGTGGTAGCTATTTTTCTGATTTACATATAGCGGTTGCCTGCATCCCACCACCCTTCATACAAATCTGTTAGAAAGCACCACAATTAACAAAAAAAATGCCCCCAAAGCAATATAATACTACTGGCTTCAGTGTAAACTTCTCAGGCCTTAAAACAGCTGAACTGTTTCTTGGCACTTAACCTAACCCAACTACATACAATTATAGCTAGACCCATTTCCGCTAATAACAATGGCTCCCTACTTGTCCTCCTCATAGCCAACATATCCTACTACCTAACATCATTAGTGACCAGAACTCCATCATATCATACTTTCTTACAAATCCAAAGATAAGTCCTATAGCAGTCAATATTGGTTCTTATCCTCAGTCCAAGAAACTTATCTTCTAGGACTTGACAGTATTGATCAAAACTCCTACCCATCCAAGGCTGTTTTCCTATTCCACTCTTCACTTAATTCAGTCATTGATAAGCTTTTCCTTTTAACACAAAAGTGGCTAAAAGGCAAAAGTTGCCCATAACTATCTGCAGACATATCTCTAAAGCAAATGGAGAGTCAGTTTGGTATATTTTGAAAACCACAAAATATATATATATATTTTTTTTTTCTGTAACTAAATAAACCAGGTTGGTTCACATAATTTTTCAGCAAAGACTGAGGCTACTTTGGTATTAACAGCATAGTCTGTTTAATGCATGTAGAAGGGCACATTGTATATACCATAGTAGTAAAACATTGCAAACTCTTTAGGTTAATTAGGTTATACGTTTGTAATGCATAGTGCAGGTTAAAATAATAGTTCAAAAATTTGCCAGCATTATATCTTATATGTTTATTACACAAGATGTTCACACTAAAAACAACCACATGTGCAGTAATTGCTCATTTATAGATTGTGGAATTTTAATTATTTGTTTGAATAGCGTTCTGTTTTTTGTTTTCAAGACTCTATTGCAGACCAAGACTGATAATAACACCTTCCCTAACTCACACCAGTTAATGTAAATTAAATATCTAGGTGGAAAAGATCACATGCCTATGTAACAGTCAGTTATGTATGGCAACACGACAGAAGTGACTTTGGAGGACAACTGGGGATATTGCCTGTTTCAGTTCAACAACCATCAGCAATGGAATGCTTAATAACAGCCCCACTTCCTAAACTAGTCAGTAGTAAATCTTGAGGAAGACCGTCCTATAATAAATCCCCCAGTAAACCATTGGCAAATTGGTTTGCAGCAGAATTCTAACAGCTTCCTGTCTCAGCTCAAAGTCCGTTCTTCTACCTGCATATAATTTCTTGCATAAACAATCCATAAGCACATTTAGAAACTTGAAAAAAAGGATAACTCTAACATGTAAACTCTCCCTAAGTATGGCAGCACCCATTAAAGGAAAATCAGTTGCATACATATTCAGTCTGTCCCTGACCACAGGTATCATTCCTCCATTATTAAAACCTTCTGCATTCATTCCTTTCACTAAAATCTCTTCCCTCTTCTCTCCACAATTATCGCCCAGTTTACAACCTTGATCTTGTAACTAAAATTTTCAAAAAGGTAGTATATCATCATCTTATGTAACATATTAATCAATACAGCATGGATTTCAGTCAGGGCACAACACCTTTACTGTTGTATGCACTCTATCAGTGTTTATTTTGCAATGAAAAGGGGTGTATCACAATGACAGTCTTAGGATCTTAAACATTTAACCATTACTTGCTACTCCACAAGTTCTGTCTACTGGGGTTTCAATCAAGTACACTCACCTGATTCAAAAAGGCATATCTGAAACAGAACTTTCAAAGTTCATTCAAGGAATCCATTTTGAGACAGAAACATAAATTGTTGGTGTACTAGGTGTCAGTATGGAAATTCCGTACTGTTCTCCTTATTCACTGATGACATCATTAATGACCTTTCAGTTATAGTATTATCCCTCTATGCTGCTGATATACTTTTACTCGGACCTATTCTGATTATCAGTACTACCCAGTTGCAATCTGAATTTGCCAAGATGCTCCACTGGTTATAAATGAATTCAAACTAAAAAATTAAAAAACTTTGTAGTGGTATTTGAAACTGATCAAAGTTTGAAAACTAGCTACATGCTCATGATTTTTATTTCAAAATGAATAGACTGAAAAAAACAGTGCATGTACTTTAGGTTTAATTGCAGGTCACTGTCATTCATTGAAAACCCATATTGAGGGCATAGTGGATATAATCACCACCAAACCTAATGCCTATTTTTACATCTCTAAGCATTTTGCATAAGAATATAGGAGCTTACTGTCCCGTTATGCTTCCAAAACTTGTATATGAGTAGTCTATTATCGCATCACATTCAGGTTAGAATGTAATCCACATATAAACAGAACTAAACAAGATTTCTCTCAGTTCTAGGCTTGATCATTATTGCATCGTCCACAGTAGAACTAAATGGATTTCTACCCTTTCCATCCATACTTCCTCTTTCTTCCTTAACTTGCATACTTTTTACATAGTATCTATTAACTTCAAAAATAGCTAAAAATGACCACAGATGTTACTAAAAAATGAAAATGACGTTAACACAACAGCCGCTCTGAAGTCACCACAACCAATGTATTTTATTACTAAATTCTAAGAAAATATCAAGGATAAGCGCTTTCATCTGAATTAGACTTCATCAGATAAGTCCATGATAAAATAGAATAGAACCATTTAAGTACACAACAATAATGGTCACATAACAATCAACCCATTAGTCCATAATACAAATCTCCATAAACTGAAAACTTTCACTCTCCAATCTTATTAAATACATCCAGTCTTACACTTCCTATAGTCAAAACTGAGCATGTGAAGTAAGAGTGAATTTAAAATAAAACCACATAAACTTTTTTTATAAACAATTAAAAATGCAATAAAACTAAATAAGCAATTGCTATTCGTCATTCAAAAGGCAGATGAGCCAATCAATGGTCCACAGCTTTTAATTATAGTAAACTATTACTATTCGAATACCCCAACAGGGTTTGACCAATCAGCAAGCCAATGCCCTCAGTTTTAATAGGCTAGAAATTGAGGTGTGTTCATTAATCCCTGGCCAATTGCAAGCATTACATTTCAAATGCCAATGCAGTTCTTGCTTTTCTAATATTAGCTGCCAGGGACTGCCCCTTTCACTACGTTCCACTTTTTCGACCATAAAGAATTTAAAATTATGTTCTGGATATTTTAAGTGCTTGAAAAGGGCATTCGTAGGTTTTTCTCTTTATCTCGTATAGATGTTCCTAAATGTGATCTTTTATCCTGTGTTCCCTTTTTGCAATATAGAATGCAGGACAAATGTTGCACTGAGCTACATAAATCATGTTCCCACTCTCACAGTTAAATCTACCTGTAAGGGAAAAACTATGGTTATTAATCCTAAATTTATATCCATTTTTTATATACATACAGTATTTACACTGTCCACATCTAGACATACTATATTGCCCCCTTGGGTCCTTATCCTTAAGATTTTCAAAACTATACTTAAAAGATTTCTCCTTCCTATAAATTATAAGGAGTTTTGTCCCTAATTTCTCCCTTAAGGTGGCATTCTCATTAAATATACCCTAATTTTTATTCAACATCCACCTAATTGTCTGTCTATCCATACTAAAGGTTGTAATCAAAGAATTGTGAGAGATCCTACTATTTTTTTCATTAAACACATCTAAACTATTGCTCATATCTGTTAGTTGTAACATTTCATTATTTAAGATGGGTACAAAGTGGCCAATGTTTCTCTTGTAAGTTCTCTAATTAATTTTTCAACCATATTCTTTGGATATCCTCTCCTAATAAACATATTCATTAATGTATTGCATTCTTCATAAAAATGTATAACAATGGTAATTCATTCAGGCAGCTCACACAAGTTGCCTCGTAATCACTGCTCATTTCTGTTTAATAGAATGGGCAGTAGAGTAGTGCAGGAAACAGAGTATGTGGGCTTTCTATATATACGAGAAGTGCATCTTTGTTTCTTGTAATCTTTTTCCAAGAGGACATCAGGATAAGCTATTTTTCCTTTATCCAATTCATTGGTGAACTGCAAGAAATGGGTGCTATTACTTATATAATCTAAAAAATCCTTAATTTTATCATCACTTTCCTTCCAGATGATAAATATATCTTCCAGATAATGCAAATATAGTCACCACATATTGTTATATGGAGTGGAAAAAAGATAGTTCCCACTGTGCCATAACTATATTTGCAAGCAATGACCCACATGGGGAGCCCATGGCTACCCTTTCTTTTGGAAAAAAATATTGCCCTTCGTACATTATAAAGTAATTTTTTAAGATTTCTATAAGTTCCTCATAAATGTTAATATGTTCCTGCTCTACTCCCTCCAGAAAATAAATTCATAAAATCAATGTGTGCACAACTCAATAGGGATTATAGTATATAAATCCCTCATGTCAGTAGTTAAAAGAATGTCATTTTCATCAAACGAAAGGTTATTAATGTTCTCAAGGAAGAATCAAGAACCCTGTTTATAGTAGCCCTTTAAGTTTATAATTGATGAATTTAGCACATCCTGTTATAGAACCACGACAGTCTACTGTAGGATGAAAGGATGGATCGTTAATGTCCTTGTGGGTTTCCACTACTCCAAAAATCATAAGTGTAGTTGGACAAGTCATCTTCAAATAAATTCATTGATACATATAATGTCCCTTAATAAACACATCATTAAGTTGATTTCTGATCTTATGACGGGCAATATTCACTTCATTCCAACTTACTAAAACATAAGTATTTTCTGCAATATTCTCAACATTTTCTCCTTATAAATGTTGTTACTCATAACAACCATCTCACCCCTCTTATCCAGTTTCATTATTCTTGTATTCAATTTTTTAAGATAGTCAAGCTGCTCTTTCTTTCTTAGTAAGGTTATATTCATAGCTATAATCAGTGCCTGATAACATACCCCTAATATCCATTTCGCAAATCTTTTCAAATAATTCCAAAGTGGGATGTAGTGGGGGTTGTATGTACTGGAAATCCGCAGGCTACCTAAAGCATCAGTTAGATCATTTAAATTCAAACTGAAATTAATTTTTCTGAGAAACGTATTAAAATCTATTAATGTCTCTACTAAGTTTGCTTTCCTAGAAGGGACAAATGAAAGTCCACGACTAAGCAGATTCGCCATGTCCATTTTGATGTTTATCACTGAAAGTTAAATACTTTAAATTCATTGTCCTTATTGGTCACAACCACATATGAATTTCATCCATTGTCCCCAATGTCAACACCTTCTGAATTGTGGATCGAACAATTCTTATCTGAAGCTCCTCCTATATTCATCTACTGGCCCTGTGTTGCTGCCACGCCTGTTGACCTTGAATAGGGTACTAAATTTGTGGCTTTCCATTGCCATTAGTTCCTCTGGGGGTGTATCTGCTGGGATGGATTCTGCCATTGGTTCATCTGTGATTTTTCTTTCAGTCTCTCCGAACGTCTTAATTGTGGATATTCCAAAGGGTCTGGTTTGTAACTAGTGTGGTTATTTTCATGATCATACTAGCAGGGACATTATTACCAGTAACGTTATTACTATTATACCAATTTCTTGTCGGGAAATAGATATTTGAGTTCTTAAAGTTTCTCTTACTCCATACTTGTGACTCCGGAGAGGTGGGGTACGCTACATCATTCAAGCACTCTAACCTAGCTCTTTCAAGTTTCTTCATTTTAGTATTTCTTAATTGCTTGATTTTTTGGTCAGTGCTCATGTAAATACATGTTCAAACTGTACATCATGCATTATTAGTTCATTCAAGTTATTACATTCTACGGATAGAGTGTCAGTAAGTTTTGTATTATATCTAATTAAAAGTTCAAGGTACTCACATCCGTGTTGATTAAAGTGTGCTAACAGATCTCGGTGCAATGGAGAGTTTCTTTCAAGACCAGTAGGAAACCACTACATGCGTAATCCCTTAGGCATACATTTAACTTTAATGCACTCCTGGAAATACGCATTCTCAGGCTGAAGCTTTTTTTTATTTTCATAAGTTTAAAATCATATTCATTTAACCATTCATGAATAGTATTATGCTGTTTTATCAGCTCCAAGTTAAACCCCCAGTTATTCTGCAACCATTCACTTAGCCTTGGAACATCACTCCCACTGGTGCGATACCTGAGCGAGTTATGGCTACCATTATCTCTGCCATTAAGTGTGGCTCACCCTTCAGCTTGCACATAGATTCTGGGAGGTGGTGGTTGTATTACACCATCTGCCTGCTGAAAGATAACCAGGGAATTAAATCCAATAACTCAACTCAATGTTAGCTGCTGAACAAAGAGGGTTAAATTTACAATAGGCCATTGTAACTCTCCCATCTCAGGTTCAACAGAAATTGGTGGTAAGCCTGCTTGGCTACCAGAGGCCAGACTGTCCACGAGAACAAACTTCCAAAATAACTAAAAAACCATCACAGACTTCACTAGAAAACGACATTAAGATACAAGAGCAGCTCTGAAGTCACCACAACCAATGTATTTTATTACTAAATACTAATAAAATATTAGTGATAAGTGCTTTTGTTTGAATTACACTTCATCAGATAAATTAATTGATAAAATAGAACAGTTTAAATATACAATAATAATAATTGCATGACAATCAGCCCATTCCCTGCTCCGTGATACAAATCTCCGTAAACTAAAAACTTTCACCCTCCGATCTTATTAAATGTTCTATTATACACTTCCTGTGTTCAAAACCGATCATATGAAATAATAGTGAATTTAAAAATAAAACCACATAAAAATTTTTTTATAAACATTTAAAAATGCAATAAAACTGAATAAGCAATTGCTATTTGTCAGTCAGTGGCCCACAACTTTTAATTATAATAAACTATTACTATTCAACTATCTCAACAGATTCTGACCAATCAGTAAACCAATGCCTTCAGTTTTAATAGGCTAGAAATTGAGGTGTGTTCATTAATCCCTGGCCAGTTGCAAGCATTACATTTCAACTTCCAATGCAGTTCTCGTTTTTCTAATATTAGCTGCCAGGGACTGCCCCTTTTACTACATTCCACTTTTTGACAATAAAGAATTTAAAATTATGTTCTGGATAGTTTATGTAGATTTTTCTCTGTTTATTTCATATAGGCACTTATAAATGCGATCCTTTATGCTATGTTACATTTTTCTAATATAGAACACGGGGCAAAAGTTTCACTGAGCTATGTAAACCAGACCCCCACTCTCACAATTAAATCTACTCGTAAGGGAAAAGCTGTATTATTAATACTAAATTTATCTCCTGTTTTTATATATACGCAGTATTTACGCCGCCCACGTTTTGACATACCAGGTTGCACTCTCAGGTCCTTATCCTTAAGATTTTCAAAACTGTACTTAAAAGAATTCCCCTTCCTATAAATTATAAGGGGTTTTGTCCCTAATATCTCCCTTAAGGTGGCATCATCGTTAAATATACTCCAATTTTTATTCAGCTTCCTCCTAATTTCCTAACTATTCATACTAAAGGTTGTAATGAATGAAGTGAGAGAGATCTTTCTATTTTTTTCATTAAAAACTTCTAAAGTATATGCATATGTGAAAATGAGTGTGTTGAGGTGAAACTTGTAGTAAAGAGGAAGTGTTCCTTTATGTAGTTTGTGTGACCGTGATTAAGCAGTATAAAGTCTTTCTCACATACCCAAAAATTATTTTTTCTCAATTTCTGCAGGTGAGCTATTTCATATGTAACTATAGATTAAAAGTAATAATTATGGAAGTAGGTATTTTTATTTGTTTTTAGTAAAGCTTTGTTTACTGTGCAAAGCCAGCTACTATAATTATTATGGATATCATGTCAGTAGATTGATCGTGCTAGAGTAAATGTCACAGGAAACACATTCATAATAGATGGCTGGTGGCATTTTTTTATTTGATAGGCTTGCTGAAAAAAGTAGTAATGCTAATCCATTGTAACCAGAGTACCATTTTTCTAACTTGCCTGTTAAATTGCTTGCTGTGATTCCTAGCCTTTCTGTCAGTAACTGCCATATGTAATATGATTGCAAGTACACCGAGAAAGTATATTTATATTTAACAGTTAGCAAATACATATTTGACAGACATATCATTTAGTATACCCTAAGTGACGTATTGATATTTTTTGTCACTTTTCTGAAGAGTAAAACATTTCAAATGCATTTGTGTATGGGACTATGTCTCCCATATTGTGTTAGTCTAATTTTTGACAAAGGCAAAGCACAACAAATGTAGACAAAGTCTTTGGGGGTGGGGGTGTATTCAGTAGCACCCAAAACAGGTATTCATCAAAACATTTATCTGTCTACACAGATTGTACCAGTTTTATTTCAGCTGATTGAGGTGGACAACAACCCAGATAATCCAGTATCAATTAGCAGTTTTAGTGCTGGATGAGTTAAATGGAGGTGGAGGAAGAGTGAATGTATGTCCACCCCTTTTTCCAGGGTAGGCTGGAGGAATGCATCCCAGGAATATGTAATCTGTTCAAGCTCCATGGAGGGAGGCTGGACAGCAAGAAGAGGCAATTGATTTGGGTGTGGAGCATTAACAGACTTATGCTACTTTTGGAAGCAAGTTACAGACCTGCACAATGCCCACTGCATACCCAGCCCCAGAAGCACTTAGTAGATATGCATTGGGAGAAAAAGTACGGATAAATTAACAACAAAAAGGTTCCCGTGAATGACTCTCACCCAAGAGGTATAAATGACCTGTAGGGCTCATACACTGAGGGGAATGCAGAGTCAAATACAATGATCTAGAGAAAGCTTGATGGTTAGGTGGGCGAGGGCATAAGAAAATTAATTATATACAATTTGTTATATACAAACTATTTTCTAAAGTTTACCCATATTTTTTAACTATTTCTCTGTTGCTTTGACAGATGGAAACTCTCTGGCTATAGGATCACATGACAACTACATTTACATTTATGGAGTGAGTGAAAATGGAAGAAAGTACAGCAGAATTGGCAAATGCTCAGTAAGATATTCCTCTGCCTGATTTACAGTGACATTAAACTTTGCATTTTGTTACTCGTTTTCTTATCAGACACATTTGTGCTTCTGTACGAGTTAAAATACCTTACAATATCTGTTTTCTGTTTTATGTTTTTCTTCACAGGGGCATTCCAGTTTCATTACTCATTTGGACTGGTCTAGTAACTCTCAGTACCTGATGTCTAATTCGGGTGACTATGAAATTCTGTATTGTAAGTAAATACCGTATACTGTTTAATATATATCATAAGGATGACTGATATGTAACTCATACATATGTATTGAAATTAATGTAACATGGAGGATGTATATCCGAAGTTTATTTCTTCTCTGAGATCTTTGTTGCTGTGTGAACTAAATTGTCTCTTTCTTTACCTCCACATTGTCATAATTATGCTTCAGTGCTTGTTTCTTAGCAGTCATCATATTCGTCTTGCAGACTTTAAGTACAGCAGTTTCTAATTACTTTGATAAGTGTCTTCAACTGCAAAACTCACTGATAAGAGGTAATGTAGCTACCAACCCCCAATTTCAGTGCTCCAGTGCTTTTATTTTATGTTGTTTTTTTTAAGAGAGAGAAGTGCATCACATTGAAAGTTGTATGCAGTACTGTTGTCCTGTCTGCACTGACAGAGTTTTAGCCATTGCTGTAGTTAGATTATCAGGCCATCACACTGCTGGTCTTCAGTTTTTGTATTGACTTTTGACCTTAGCAAAGATTGTCTTTTTCTGATGTTTCTCATCCATGATACGTCAAAAGAATGAAAGTCAGTTTTGTCATTTGAGATTCCAGGGGAATACTTGGACTTATCTTCTGTAATACCAACTGGTTTGTTTTTCAGGCAGTTCATTATTTATATATATATATATATATATATATATATATATATATATATATATATATATATATATATATATATACATATATATATATATACACACACACACACACACACACACACACAGTATTTTTGTCAATACCATAATTCAAAGGCACCAGTTTTCTACCTGTCTTGTTCATTTACTATCCATCTTTGCATCCATACAGCATTATATTTTAGCTTGGACAAGCTGAATCTTTGTATGCACAACTACATCTCTGAACTTGAACATCTTATCTAAATCCTTCATGAACATTCTGCCAAAATGAGTCTGTCATCAGATTTCTTGACTGCTTGCAATTTCATCACTGATTATTGATCCAAACAACCTGAAATTGTCTATGTCTTGGTTTAGAATATAAGTATTAATCTTACCAGTTGTCATGATCATTGACTTTTAACATGCTTTATTTATTTTTTTTGGTTCTCCTCAACTTCATACTACTGGCCTGGCTCTCCAGTGCCCCACAGCCACCCTGGGTCTGCCAGTTAATCTCCTATCCCGGGTTTATTCAGATTTTGATGGGGCTTTTCGTGGATCCTAATGGTGTCCTTAAGGCTCAGCTGTCATTGCATTCATCTAGATTGTTTTTCTTAATATGCCCTACCCACTCTCTTCTGTGCCTCCTAAGGATGTTGACTACCTCCAGGGACAACTCCCCTCTTTGGACTGCACTTCCCCTTAGGGAGCATCATCAAAGAATACCCTTCCCTCCCCTCCCATCACTTCCTGACATTCCAGCTGTCACTTGAGCTGCTAATCAAACCCGGGTCACATGAGAATAGGCAAAGTTTTATCTTTCTATGCAACCAGAGTGGCATTGTCTTAAACAGTTTTCAGACTATGTTTAATCCTGATAAACAGATATTTTACAGTGTCTTCATATAGCCCTTCTCTAGTGAAATTTGTGTTGCATTAATTAAACAACTTTAGCTAAGAATCTTGTAATATTTGTGAGACAAAAAAATTCCTGAATATTTCTGCTGCTGTTTTTTCCAGTAGTTATTAAACAAGTAGGAAAGTCTAAACATAAGCAGGACTATAGGAGGTCTTCGAGAAACATAAATTGAAGAATCCCGGATTTATGGATCCTATTGAATCTTCCAAGGAGGAGACCGTGTGCGCTCATGGGCCTGTCTCTCTGAGTGGAACCTCTCTTCTGCTGGATACTGAAGTTAGGGATCATCCACCTGTTCCCAGAGCTAAAGCCTACACAAGTTCCTCTACTTTCCCACCTACTCACGCTTCTTTAATTGACTCAGACATAGAGGAAACAGCTTTAGGATAAACCATTTCTATTGAAGAGTAAAAAAAATGAAGGAGAATTAAGCTGAAGACATGAAGGAATATACTCCTAAGACATCAACTCAGGGTTGTTTCTTGCACCTGTAGTGATTTTGCCTCTGGAGATCACCAATGCTTCTCCTTCTCCCTTTGAAACCTTTCCTTAAAGTATGGTGGGGGGGGGGTAGCAGGGAGAGAAATTTTGTGTGGGTGAGTACCTAAGAAAGAACTTTAGCTTTATGGAACTGGACATGTCTTATGAACATCAGAGGTGCTAATATATATAAGGTTCCATACATCATTCCACTGGATGGCATAGACTATTGTGTGTATAGATTATAGGAGAATAGCTCAGGATTATTTCACCTTTGTCAGGTAGGCTACATCTAGTTTTAGGACTGAGCCAATGCTATTGATATTAGAGAAACCCGCATACAAAAGAAAAAAGAGAGAGAGAGAGAGACCCACACACACACACACACACACACACACACACACACACACACACACACACACACACACACATTATTAGAATTTGAGGATGAGAAAGATAACCATAAATTTACCTCTTCAGACTTATTGTCTTTCCCTGCGGCTTATGTTTTTCCTTTACAAAAGATATGGGCATTGGTGCCATTATTTACTTTATAGACAAACATATTAAATAGTTAACTTTGAACCAATCACCTAAATTGAAATGTAAAACTCTTGAAAATAGATTAGTCCAAGCTTTTAGTCATGTCTTGATTCCTAGCATATTTTTAATGAAGTGAGCCAGGAATTTAATGCCAAGTTACCTGCTGATAAAAAGCCAGGTGATTTTTTTCAGGGTACTTGGAAACATGACTGTATGAAAATCCTGTGATATACCCAGCTGTCAATGAATTTGCATCTTTTAAAGGATTATGCATTTCTACTACATTAAAAAATAAATCCTCATAATCCTCATTGGACCAGGAATGCAGTGATATGATATTTCCTTGGAAAAAATGGCTACTCTTTGGCCTTACTAGGTGTCTAGGCTACGAATTATGAAAAAAGATGTTGCACAGTAATAGTTTGGTAGAAGACCAATTTCTTTATCTACTTTTTGTCAAGGATAACATGGAATTACAGAATTCAGACAAAAATGGGAAGATTAAATCTTGCAGAAGAAAAATTGTCACAGGTCACAAAGAGGTTAATTCTCAGATGACTCCCTTGTGAAGAGCTACACAGCTAAGTACCAGTGTTGCCGCCAATTTTGGTGCTGCCACAACTAACATTGTAGAAGCAGTAACTGGGCTTGGCAGTATGCAAGTCTGGGCTAAGGGTCTGTAGGCTTCAACAGTAAGAGAATCCACAGCTTCATCTGTAGTTTTTTTAACCTATGCATCTGACACCTATTTAAGCTTTTGATATACTTCAGCCCTCTTTTGTCCATGGCTATTTTATATCATTAAACAGAGGTATAAGCCATGGTACCTACTTCATACTGACTAGCATAAGTGGATAGAGAATGGTGAAATGTGACTCTTGGAAATGCCTGTGAATGTTCAGTAAGGAAAAAAAGGAAAGAAAGTGTGCCTTCCCCTGATTAATCCAGTGATACAGAAGACTTCAAATGAACCAGATTCAATATGCTTCCATCATGATTAATGAAGTCCAGCATGACTATAGCAACTGAGAATCCATCTTCTCAAAGAATTCTTCCCAGTCGTCAGGGTCTCTACTGGAAAACATTTTATTTCTGGGCATCTTGAATTATTTGGGTAAAAAATTTAATTGGTCTGTGCAGAATCTCCCCTCAATAGAGAAAGGACCGAAAGGCACATTTTTATATATATGAAATAAACAGCATCACTTCTGCATTATATTTAAAATATATTTTAAAAATTAATAGTTATACATTTCATACACAAGCTGGTAATTTTAAGAAACCTGATAGGATGTATGAGATACTTAGACAGCCTGGCCCTGCTACTATTTCTCCACCTTCCTCTGATAAAAGTGGCAAATGTGTACCTTTAGCAGTCTTACCCATTGCGGAGGATTTCAAATTATTAGATGAATAAGGGAAGAAGCTTTACATATTTTGTATGTTATATGTGGGAAATTTTAATTATTTTGCATACATGGTATCTAACAAAAGTGATATATTTTTTATCTTCAGAAATGATAAATGTGTCTTTTGATGGATAATATGATTATGGGATACACATAAAGTGTGTGTAGATTGTGCAATCCCTACAACTGTAGCAGAATTTTTTTTTATTTTATTTTGAAATGTACATTTTAGAATGGCCATGTGTGTTCATAGCCATGTATATTTACTAGGTAGAGACTTATGAATTTGTTTTTAATGAAAAAACGTAGATGCTCCTCATTTCTTGGATCATTTAATGATTTTATATAGGGGCGACAGGACATCAAGAAAGAAAATGATGTGTTGTTATATCCTGAAAGTTGTGTTCTCAGTGTGTTTGAGTAGCTTGTGATGAAAATCTTTGTGTAATCACTTAAAACCCACAAAAGGGTAATAGAGTGGGTGCTCTCTGTTCATTTCCTTAACTTAGTATGCTTCTTCTCTCTTTCCCATGGATTACCCAGGTGCATTGTTCTACTTAAGTGGCTTTCTTCAGATTGCACAGTATGAAAAAAAGGACAATGAATCAGATGTGGCACAGTCTTCTTCTTCTTCTTTCGGCTTTTAACCGGTTAGAGGTCACCACAGCGGATCACCTGTCCACTCATGATTGGCAGTGGAGTTTTACGGTGCCGAGGTGCCAGCCCGGTGCCCAACCTTCCACAGAAGGCACACACATGCACACACTCACACCTAGGGCCAGTTAGCAGTATCCAATCCAACTACAGCATGTCTTTGGGATGTGGGAGGAAACTGGAGCACCCGGAGGAAACCCATATGACCACAGGGAGGACATGCAGACTCTGCACAGAAGGCACCCCAGCCAAGAATCGAACCGGAGAACCTCTTGCTGTGAGGCAGCAATGCTAACTGCGGCACCACCGTGGCCGCCAGATGTGACACAATAAATTTATTTATTTATTGACATCTGCTTACCGGAAAACTCCAACTGGGTAGAAGCCCATTTGCAGCGGAGGCCTGGGGAGAAAAGCTCAAAATTTTTACAAAACATTTTAAGAACAATAATTTTACAATCTTCAAAAATAAAACAAAGATATCTGCAGTTTAAATAATTACAACAAATTAGACATAAAATCATTGGTTAAGAATCGATACCAAGTTATATGACAATCATTTAATGTTTAGAGAAATTTTAGTTTCTAGAGAAATTAAAGGTAAGTTTGTCTAATACAAGCAGGAATTGCAATATGAAGTAAGGGAAAATAGGCTTATGGTATATTTAGAGAGAAAGTCAGGGAAGAGAATTTGATAGAAGTAAGGAAGTGAGTGACGAAGGGAAAGTAAGGAGGTATAAGGAACGAACATGTACTTGTTCACAATTAGGGATATAGTTTATCCTGGTTTTAAGCAAGAACAGGCCAAATTTTAGCTAGGAATTCTTTGAGTGTTTTTTAAAAATTTGGAGGGAAGGTATTGACCTGATGGATACAGTTAAGGAGTTCCAGGCCTTAGCAACCTTGTACGAGTACAATCAATGTCCAGTAGATTTGATAGGTTTGTAGACAGGAGTTTTTGGTGATTGGATTGCAGTGACATACTGGGAACATAGTTGTGTTGAATGTTTTTTAGTGCTGGACCAGCAGTTTGGATGCTGTATAATTGTATAGGTGGTAAGAATCTGGGTATATGGTAGTTGATGAGGCAGTTCCTACCAATGTAAGCTTTTTTTAGTGCTATACAGTGGAAGGCTCTGAAAGGGGTATTTGCGAGTTTGTTATAGCATTGTTCAAGTTTAATTTTTGTGAAGCCTGGAGGTTAGTGAGGATGGCAGCGCCATAAAGAAGAGTGGGGGGAAGATAAGTAGCGGCAGGTGTAGTTTTTAGTTGCGTCATTGAGAGTTTTTGGCTCTGTAAAGTGTTCCTAGTTTTTGATGAGTTTTTCTTATGCAATTTTGTATATGCAGGCTGAATTTAAGATTATCATCCAGTGTCACCACTAATAATTTGCTCTGAGAAATGACAGTGGTATTATCGAGAGAGAGGACTTTAAATTTATTTTTTTCATGACAGAAGGATCTGAGGAAAAAAAGTAGTAGTTTGAGCATGAGTTGAGTTATGAAGTCATGTTTCAGTGGCTGTTAAAGCTTCCCCGAGTCATTTTTTGGAGGTGTACCATGTTGTCAGATGTGCAAATGAGAGTGGAATTAGCTGTATATTGTATTAAGGTGGCTTGTTATGCATATGTATAAAGGGTGTTGGTAAAAATGTTAGAGGAGGGGACCAAGGAAAGAGCCTTGTGGTACACCAGTGGTGACTGGGAGGTGACAGAGTGTGGAGTGCCATTTTACTGACTGATGTTTATTGGGCAGCTTTTGAACCACAAAAGTGGTGGACTGAGAGACCCAGTGAGGAAATTTGAAATAGAACTTTGCTGTGACAAATTGTGTAAAAGGCTTTGGTCAAGCCTAGAAATAAGGAAGAGACTAGTTTGCTGGTATCTCTAGCTTTATTGACAGTATCTCTATAGGTTAGAAGGGCAGTACTAGTACTATGGGAAGGACAGAAGCCATGTTGTGTAGAGGATAAGAGTTATTCTTGCAGGAGATAGTCTAACAATTGTTTTTGAATACATTTTTCAAAATATTTTGACAAAGGGAGATAAGATTGCTGTAGGTCTAAAGTTATTAATGTCTGTTGAATTTCCTCCTTTGTTCAGAGGGATAATGTGCGATTTTTCCAGAGAGGGAATGTGGGATTCCTGGATTAACCTATTTACAAGGATTGAGACAGGAGAGGCAATGCTATTATCTGCTATTCTTAGGTACTCTTTTGGAAGGTCATCAGCTGAAGAAGAGCATGGTTTATGTTTGAGTAGTTTTATGTTTAGACAACATATTTTAAATAGAATAGAGATGATGCAGCTGATAATTAGACAAAATGTTCCAAAATTCATACAGCATATGTTTTTTTTTTTTTAACAACACAAGTTGTACATGGAAAAAGCTACCCATCAAACATAAAATAATTAAACTTTTGGGACTACTATAAAACACTCAATCAATTTCCAACTGATAATGATAAAAACATTAATACTTCTCTCCACAAAGGAAATGGCTGTATCATTGCAACGGAAGCTTTTCACATGGAAGTTTATTCATAGGTCCTATATAACACCACATAAAATGGAACATGGGTTTAAACAAAATATAGGCTGCTGTAGATGTAAAGAGAATTTAACAGCAGACTGGCAGCATATGTTCTATGATTATCATTTAATTAAACCATTTTGGGACAAAATTAATTATTTCTTGTAAATGTTTTTTAATGATAAATCTAAAGTAGGAACTTCATTTGTCAGCAACCTTTGGGATACGGATCCGATCTCAGATCCGAGCCGGCAACTTCTACCACAGCATAGATCCGAGCTCCTAGCTCCTCCCTTTACCCATAATCCCCTGCCAACCCTGACTGACCCCAGATCTAGTTTGCCGCGCTTAAAGCTACAAGCTGGATTTCGAGCTCCTGATAGTTGGATAACTTTTGTAAGAAAAACTTTGCATTTTTTCTTCCCTTTTCTTGTGTGAGTGTGTACGAGTGTTTAGGTATCCTATATTTGACTTATTTATCTTATTTTGTGTTTATTTTTCCTCCCTGCCCTCGCTGGTACGTAGTGTGTGTTTGTGGTGTGTGTAGGGGCCTAGTGAGTGTGTCTTCTGTATACTATGTCGGAGGCCCCTAAAGCCATCTTTTCAAAATGCACCGAGTGTGGCCATAAGCTTTCACCGGCGGATGGCCACACCCGGTGTGTTAGGTGCCTTGGGGTTGAACACCTCTCCTCAGGATGCGCGATTTGCACAGCGTTCAACCCCAGGGCACATAAGGACCGGAGGTCGAAAGCTAATTCTGGCGGACCTTTTGCCCCCGGATTCGGCTCCGGCCTCCGGTACTTCTGTGGCCACTACCCAGCCCTCGGTGGAAGCCACCCCTGTCTCCCTCCCTCCGGTCAGGACTCAACCTCCCGCTTCGGCTCCAGAGGAGAGGGAGGCCGGGAAAGCCAAACGGAAGGAGAAACACCATAAGCAGCAGGCCGAGGACTCCTCCTGGGTCCCGCCCGCCAAACGGGCTTCTCTATCCAGAGCTTCTGGATCACCTCCTCCTCGGCTCTGGTCCCCTTGTTTCTCACCGGGACCCGGGGAGGAGGGGACCCGGTCCCTGTCGAGGTCATCGAGGCGACACTCTAGGTTTGCCTCAGTGGCCTCGTCGAGGTCCACCTTTAGCATGTCAGATGCAGACATGGACCGGATGATGAGGAGGTTCATCCAGGCCCAGCTGCAGATGGGAGTGCTCTTGCATCCACCCCCTCCAGGGGGGAGCTCGACCCTATTTTTGCTCCAATCGCTCCTTCTCCGACCCGCTTTCCGAGTTCGGAGCATTCGGAGCCGAGCCGTGTTGGATCCGGGGGTGGGTCGGAGCCAATAGTACTAAGAAACCCGTAATGCAGTGTACACAGAAGAATATGCCATTCCACCTCAGTGTTGTTGCTCCCACTATTTAAAGTGCATTTCCCAAAAGAGCATCAGAATCACCACCAGCCAGCACACACAGCAATATTCTACAGCAATATTCTTATCACATACTGGAAAGCAGGGGCAGCTCATGGTGCTGGCTGCTTGGCTACAGTACCCAAAAGAAACAATTAATGTGAAATTGTTCTCTCTTGCCGTTCAGTCTTACAGATGGGTTCGGAGCCGATCTTCTCCTCCAAGTTGGCCTACTATAAAGGTCGAGGTCTTCAGACAGCTCGAGGCCAGGTCGCTATCCCATGATGCACCTAGAGATACCTCAGACCTAGTTTTCCACAGCAATAGATTTGAGGTTTCCTAGCACAGCTCAGGCCAGTATAGTTTTTTTTTTTTCTAAAAACTTTACAAAATTTTGTGTTGCATATAATAGTTAGTGATGGTTATTCATAGTTATAACTTTAATAGTTTAATATAAGATAATTCTTCTCCTTTTGGCCTTCGTTTTTTTTTTTTTTTTTTTTTTTTATAGGCCTTTAACATATTCCCTTCCTTTCTTTGGTGTGTCTTTATAAAAATATTAGTATAGTTTCCAGAGGATATTTCATTCCCTTTGCCATTCCCCCTCCTTTGACTACAAAAATCCTGGACGTTCCACCCAGTTACAGGGAACAAGCAACAGTAGAGGTCCAAACGTTGCTAAGAAAGAGTCATCCAACCAGTCCCAGCAGACCAGACAGGATCCGGAACTTACTCAAGATTCTTTTTAGTTCCAAAAAAGTCAGGGGACTGGAGACCTATTTTGGACCTCAGCAGACTAAACCGTTCTGTCAAAAAAGAGAAGTTCTGAATGGTCACACTTCAACTGATACTTCCCTTCTTAGAGAAAGACAATTGGATGTGCTCACTAGATCTACAGGATGCATACTACCATATAAAAATGGCCAGGCCATCCAGGGATCATCTACGCTACTGGCTGAGATCCAATCATTACCATTTCCGAGCCCTGGTTTTTGGTCTCACTACAGCCCCTAGAGTGTTCAGATGTATGGCAGTGGTCACGGCTCACCTGAGGTGTTTAGGATTCTGTACTTAGATGATTGGCTCCTCACTGCCACCACCAGGCATCAGCTAATGCAAGCCAGGGAATACCACTCTTACTCTTTGCAATCAATTGGGCATTACCATAAATTCAGAAATATCTGCTTTGTTGCCATCGCAAAATATAGTTTTTATCGGAGCAGAATTGGACACCACCACAACCATTTTAAAACTTCCAACAGAAAGAATTTTATTACTTCGTCTGCAAGTTCAGAACATTATATGCAGAGACAAGGCTCCAGCATCAGAAGTGCTAAAGTTGTTAGGCATGATGGCAGCTGCAATAACAGCGATACCATTGGTTCGCATGCACATGCGGATTCTACAATGGCTGCTGTTCACTCAATGGTCATATCAAGAGCTCCCAATGTCTCATCTCATTATTGTAACAAACACATGCAAAAAGGAACTTTGGTGGTTGACTTCTCTTCAAATAACAATAGGTCGTCCTTTTGTCATACCCTCACCATCAGCCATAGTGAGCACGGACACTTCCCTGATTGGGTGAGGGGGGCATTTTCAGGGAAGAACAGCCCAAAACACATGGACCGAACAAGAGACACATCTGCATATCAATGTCCTGGAGATGAGAGCGGTACTTTTGGCATTGCAGTACTTTCAGGACTCTCTCCCTCTGGGGACAATTGCGATTCAGACGGACAACATGTCAGTGGTCTGGTATTTGAACAAACAAGGAGAAACCAGGTCCTATCCCCTTTGTCGAGAGGCCCTAAGAGTATGGCAGTAGGCTACATCCACCCAGCACTTTCTCATAGCAATGGACATCCCAGGGAAGTCCAACATGATTGCAGACAAACTGAGCAGGGCAATTTTGTTGCCTCACGAGTGGTCCCTCAAGAAAGAGATAGCGGTTTGCTTCCCACATGAACACAAAATGCAGAAGCTACTTTGCCCTGATTCCCCCTCTGGGAGATTCCCCAAGGGACACACTCATACATGATTGGCCTCCAGGTCTCCTCTGTGCATTCCCACCAATTCTCTTGATACCCAAAGTACTACAGAAAGCAAAAGCCCTGGGAAGGACCATCATTCTAATAGCCCCTCATTGGCCTTGTCATATTTGGTTCCCCTTCCTTCGACTTCATCGGTTGGAAGAGCCTTGGGTTCTGGACTCAGATCCAGACCTTCTGACTCATTCGACGGGGGGTCCTTCATCCCTCACTTCAGTCCCTAAAATTGACAGCTTGGCTGCTCCAATTTCCAACATAGCCAGGTTCCATAACCTCTCAAATTTAAGCGCAGCATATTTTAATATCTTCTCACAAATCCTCTACTAGGAAGTTGTACCTTAGCAAATGGAAGAGATTTTCTATATGGGCTTCTCAGAATAACATTGATCCCTACCAAGCCCCCATTTCCTCTATATTAGAATTTTTTACTTTGCTTTTCAACAAAGGAGCTGCAGCAGCTACAGTTCATGTACAACTTGCCGCCATCTCTAATTTTCACCTTGGCTTTGAGGGATTGAACATATCACACAAGCTATCCAAACTTTTCTCAAAGGGACCTTCCACCTCAGACCACCAGTGAAATCCCCTTATTCCTCATGGAACCTAAATGTTACATGCTTTCTCACATTATTCTCCCACCTTTTGAGCCAGCTTCCTCATGTGATTTGAAATTTTTGTCTTGGAAGAATATCTTTTTAGTAGCCGTCACGTCTCCCCGTAGAGTATCAGAGCTACAGACCTTGTCTATAAATCCTCCATATTTGTTTTTTCATGCTGACTGTGTGTTCCTGAGAACAAATCCTTCATTCTTACCTGAAGTTTGTACTGAAGCTAACCTTAACCAAATCATAGATTTACCAGTGTTTTTCCCCAAACACACCAACAACTTAAGAGTACATGCTGCACAAGCTTGATGTTCATAGACAGCTCAGATTTTATCTGGATAGAACCAGAGAGTTAAGAAGATCAGAACAACTTTTTGTTTCCTTTTCAGATTCTAGGAGAGGTATGCCAGTGGCAAAAACAACACTATCTAAATGGTTATCTGATTGCATCACTTTCACTTATTCAGCTGGCACTAGCTGGCACTCTACCTTTACAACATAAAATTACATCTCATTCTACCAGTGTCCACATCCTCTGCTTTTTCTGCTAAGCTTCCTATAGACAATATTTGTGCAGCAGCCACTTGGTCAAGACCTCATACCTTTATCACCCATTACAAAGTTGATTGGGCCTCCAGGGACAGGGCCTCCTTTAGTTCTACTGTCCTGAAAAACATATTCCCGTGAGCCACCCGAGAAAGATGGTGCTTGGAACGCTACCCATCTGTAAGAATGAACGGCAAGATAGAACAACTTCACATAAAGAAGTTATGTACTCGCCATAAAGTTCCATGTGAGTTGTTCATCTCACCTTCATTCTTACTTCCCACCCTCCTACCCCCTTCAGGGTTTTTCGAGGACCAAGATACTAGTTTTTTATCATGGTTGCTCAGTCTTTCTATGGGTTTTCCCTAAAAAAGTGATAGAATGGCACATGGTATTGTCACACGCAGCAAACAAGATCTGAGTTATCTTAATGTCCATCATGGGATAGGGACTTGGCCTCGAGCTGTGTGAAGACCTCGAGCTTTGTAGTAGGCCAACTCAGAGCCGAAGATCGGCTCCAAACCCATCTGTAAGAATGAAGGCGAGATGAGCAACTCACATGGAATGTTATGGTGAGTACATAACTTCTTTTTTTTTGATATTTACTTTTTTGGTGTTGGCGTACTTTCCCATTCTCATTGTAATACTTAGAATTCTGTGCATGCTACTGTGCATGGTGGAGTTCAGAACACTTCTAAGATCCAGATAGAAAAAGAAAAAAAAAATCATCCTACTCTGCTTTGTGAGCTGTTTTCAAAACAGCCTGGAATTAAGTCAACTCCAAATGAAGACTAAGGTGATTCTGCTTTGTGTGCTGGGGTCATAGATGTTCTGAACTGTCCCTGATTTTGCAGAATGTCTGACTGTGCCTTATAATTTGGTGTATTCCTTGTAAAGTTTGTGTTTTTTAGCAAATCGTTGAATATTTCATCCACTAAATAACATTTGAGTTTCAGACTTAATACCTTTCAGAAAGACCGTACTAATGCAACACCTGTTATACTATTAACTTTGTCTGTCTATCTAAGGACAATATCTGTCCCTGATTTTCGTCCCTTTGTCCTCAGTTATTTTTTTAGTTTTCTCCTTGATGCTTGAACTAAGAAGTTGAGAGTTATATGAGAGAGTGTGGTTGTAAGGAGTTACATACTGTATTCTGAAAGTAGTGAGTATACAAAATAGGTTCATGTATGACATCTATTCTTGTATTTGTTCATTCCTTCATTTCATCACAATCAAACTTCTGATATACACAGTTATGTAAATGGCTGCAGTTAATTATTACAAGTGTGTGTATGTGTGTGTGTGTGAGAGAAGGCTAAAAAAATTGTCACACACTGTTATTTTTATTTCATTACAATCTCATATCTGAGGTGCACTGAGTCTCAATAAATGTGGCTTTAATTGCTGGATAACAGGGGCTGTTGGTCAATATGTGTCTGACTCTGCTGCCATTTGTTTAAATTGAACAGTCATTCTGGATTTGTAGAACTAGTGTGAATTTTTATAAAGCCAGCCAGAATACTTTACTGTAGCTATTTTAACACTATCAGATGCCTGAGATGTGCACAGACAAAGTGACTGTAATTGATGGGTATAGATTGGTCCATGATGAAAATGACTGTGGGGGGGATCTTGTATCTAAAAGTAACAGGGTAGCCATATATATATATTTTTTTTTCATTTTCGATCACACACATCAGCATAGTGCACAATACATGAGTGATTGGTGGTTTGGGCAGGATGTGTGTGAAAGCAACTGATTACTGGCACAGTGGTGCAAAGAGAAGCATTGCTGTTGTAACAGTTCTTGGTTTTGTTATGTTTTTGGCTGTTGCTCCTTCTATGTGGAGTGTTGTACTCTATGTAAATAAACTCTTTCTGCACTTGCTTTTAGTCCTTTGTAATTTAATTGCATTTTTTAAACTGTGTTTGGTCTAATATTGCTACATACTCAAGTGTGCTAGCTTGCACTGCATGTGAATTTTTTACTACTGTTTTTGCTACTTTTCTGTAAAAAAAAAAAAAAAAAAAAAACTGTAAGCCTGTTTCCTACCTTTCCTGTAACTAGTGTTCCAGATACAGATTTGCTGTATCCGGGACTGTATGTAAGCTTCTGAGCCCCCCCAAGCCTTTCTGTGTTGGAGGGAAACCTTCTAGCTTATCAGTGGGAGTGGTAAGCACTAGGTAACCTGTCTACCACATAAGGAGTGGTTCTGGCCCAGAAATTGTAGTTACTGGCTGTTTGGGCAATCTCTTCCATCTCTCTCAACTTTCTGATTTGAAAGCCTGCATTTGCACTTGTTTCTGTCCTGTAACTCGTCTAGTGCAGATACAGATTTTTAGTTTTAGCACTTAAATTTGCTTATTCATGCCTAGCACTTGTTCAGAAGTTGTAAGCACTAAATAAGCTACTAATTACTATAGCACTCAATCTTCCTCATTACCTAGAGGAAAACAGTTTTTGTACTTACTTTTCTCACTTGCTTAGAGAAAAACAGCTCTTGTACTCACTTTCCTCACTTATCTAGAGGAAAATAGTTTTTTTATTCAGGCATGTCCAAGGGTCAGCTTCCAATGTTCTCTCCTGTCTATCTGATGAATCTGGGCATCTTGAGGCAGTGTAGAAATTGCCTTATGTGCACAGACAACCCTCTCCTCCTACCACCCAACACTACAACCTATGAGAGATGCACTTATCTAGCCAAACTTGAAGTAAAGCTTTCTCTAACCAAGACTGAACTTGACAGTCATCAGGAGAAGGTAAACATTTGCACCATACCACACTCATCACATAGTCTCACTAAATCTACACCACCAAAATCCACACATAGTAAAACAAAAACATTCACGGAGGCTCTCAATAATAATCTGTCTAAGCAAAAGAGACCTCCAAAGCAGAAAGCAAGCAACCTCCATCCCCAACACAATCCAAATGACACATAGCCCACAGACTCAGTGTGCCACTCAACCACAGCCAATGAGGCAAAACAACATACCCAACACACTAGTCATAGGTGACTCGTCAGGCACACTGATGTCCCACTCACCAGGCTAAACAAGGAGAAGGTTACTGTCAGCTGCCTGTCAGGTGCCAGGATCCGCCACATAACCCATGCACTCAGGTCACTCCACAACAAGTACAAATATGACTCTGTCATTGTCCATGTTGGTGTGAATGACCTGAGACGTATCTCCCTGGACTATATGAAAAGAGACATGGACGAGCTCTCCGATCTTGTAGCCCAGGCAGGTATGACCCTAGCCCTGAGTAGCATTCTGCCATCGCCCCGAATGATACCGCAGTGCAAGGACAAAATGATCAACTTCAACAATTGGCTAAGCTTCTGGTGTCATTCTAAGGGGATCCAGTATCTGTCTGCTTGGGATGACATGGTCGACAGACCACGATGCTTTGCCACATATGGCCTGCAACTGTCGCCCCTGGGATTCTGGATACTGGCTAAGGCTCTTTCTGCCCCATAGTGTCTTTTTTAGGCAAGGTTCAAATAAAAAATTCACCACCATAACAGGAACAGGCAAGCAAAAAGTGAGGGTAATGCTACTCAATGCTAGAAGTCTAAATCTAAAAATACACTCATTCGAGGCACTCCTCAAAATGGAGAACATCGATATCTGTGCAGTGACTGAGTCCTGGTTCAAGGCTTCAGAGAGCACCCCTGGACTACCTGGCTATAACTCATACCACACTTTTCGGCCATGTAACCTGGACCGAACCTGGACCGAAACACCAAAAGCGGAGTTGTGTCCATATTCATTAAGGATATCCACACCTCCAGGCTAGTTGCTCAGCATAATGCATCCGAGGTTATCCAAGTGCAACTAACTCTGGGCAAAACTGCAATCCAAATTGTAGCTTGCTACAGATACCCCACCATGCCCTAGGATTCCCACTCCTCTTTTCTTGATGTACTGGAAAATATTAGGGTTCAGCCAAACAACCTAATAATGGGCGACTTCAACTACCCCACCATTAACTGGGAAAACTACTTGTGTACCAACTCCTTAGCTCAATGCTTTCTGGAATTCATAAACTCCAGTGCCCTGGATCAACTTATCCACACCCCCACCAGGGGCACCAATATCCTAGACCTAGTCATTATCAACATGAGTGACCGGTGCTCCACACCTGAAGTCAACTCCTCATTGGTCTGATCCGACCATAAGCTAATCACCCTTGATATCCCGCCCCTACCCCCCATTAAGGAAACCATGGTAAAAAATTTCTCCAAAGCCAACTTCATGCTTCTTAAGACAGAAGTGGTGAACTTCATGACGCCCATGCAGATGGACAGTATAGTTAGAACTGCTGAATCCTACACAAATGCACTCTATAAGCACTTACACGAGGGAATGGATCATGCTATCCCAAACAGAACCAAGACGCTATCCTCCAAAAAAAGGAAGCCAGTCTGGTGGTCCCCTGCCATAAGCAAACTGTACAACAGAAGGAAGAAACTGTTGCAAAAGAGAGTAAAATCCCATGAGTGGAGGAGTTCTCTGGTCAGCCTCCGTAAGAAGCTGAGATCCCTTATAAGATCCTCCAAAGATAGCTACGAAAACAAAATCGCCACTAGTTCTAAGGACAGCCACAAAGCATTCTGTAGCTATGTCAAAAATCTTGATGACAACACCCAGATCTGCTCTGAGTTACAGCACAAAGGCATGAAAATTACAGAACCAACTGAGATTGCCAACATCCTGGCAGATAGGTTCAGTGCTTTCAGTGCTAACATTACCCCCCCACCACCACCCCGTAAAGGGCCCATATATATACAGGAGGAATGCAGAGTCCCTGTAATCACAACTGCGCAGGTAAAAGCTGCACTCTCTAAAGTCAAAAACACAGCATCCATGGGAAAGGACAACATCCCAGGCTGCGTTTTACATTAACTTCAGAACAAACTGGCTCCCCACTTAAGCACCATGTTCAATAATAGCCTTGCATCAGGCTTTGTGCCCACTGAATGGCGCACAGCAACAGTTATCCCACTCCACAAAGGGGGAGCCACCACTGATCCCAGGAACTATCAACCTATTAGCCTGACGAGCCTGGTCTGCAAGGCCATGGAATGCATCATCATGGAACTCATAAACGAAGACATTGCTAACCTCCAAACTCTGGATCCCACCAAGTTCAGCTTTGTGAACGGCAGATCATGCCTCCTGAACCTGATAGACTTTTGAAGCAGTCACCAAAGCCGTAGATGAGGGTAAGGTGATTTACATAGCCTATCTTGACCTCGCCAAGGCTTTCAACACCATCCCCCATTCTGGAATTATAGCTAAACTCACTAAACTAGGTATAAATCCCTACATCACAAGATGGGTTGTCAACTGGCTCACTGACAGAACCCACACTGTAAAGGTTGCGGACTCCAAATCTGACCTCAAAGCAGTGACAAGTGGAGAACCACAGGGTTCCGTCCTGGGACCTCTCCTGTTTGGTATCTACTTCCCTGAAGTACAGGCTAACACAGAAGGCCTCTGGCTAACGACGTTCACAGATGACTGCAAACTAGGAGCCATAGTCAAGCCCCCAAATGATGTGGACATCCTACAGAAGGGCCTTGCTGAGACAGATGCCTGGAGTCAGAGCCATGGCCTCAAGCTCATTGCCAAAAAGTGCAGTGTCATCCCCTTTGGTAAAAGCTGTGTACCCATGAACTACCACATAGGCAGCAATCTACTTAACTCCAAATTTGTTTTAAGAGACCTTGGGACCCAGTGTCTCCTTTGATAGTCACATTGCCACAGTAGTCAGGTAGTCCTTCTACATGGCACACCTCATCATAAAAGTGTTCTCATCCAGGAAAAAAGAGGTCATTGTTCCCCTCTACTTGACACTCATTAGACCCATTATAAGAGTACAATGCCCATTTTAGAATGTACCTCACAAGACATCTGCAGCAGCTGGAAAGGCCACAGAAGTACCTCACAAAGAGGATTACTGGCCTCAAATAAATGCCCTACACTGACCACCTCAAAAAACTCCAGCTTTACTCCGTAGCATATCACCTACTCCGAGGTGATGTCTGCCTAACATATAAAGCTATGTCAAACCCGGAGCTGTTGGACATGCTACACCTAAAGAAATCCCAATCCCTCCAAGCTACATCCTCTAGGGACCTAAACCTTGTCACCACAATAAACAGGACATGCTGGAGGGATAGATTCCTGTCCCAGAGACTTCCCATACTCTGGAACAGGCTACCCATCTATGTCAAGCAAAGTTCTTCATTAGCACTCTTCAAGAAAAATCTTGATGAGTGAATGGGAAATAGGAAATACACCCCTGGTGATCACTTCTGTGTCTCTGCTCGACAGTGGCACAGGAAAATAACTTTCTTGGGTGACATAAGCCAGGGAACCTTGTTGGCTAGGCTTACGTAGGCCCTTGGGCCGATAGCCTAGTACTTACTTATGAACCTATGTAGGTTTTATCCAGATCACTCGTTCCCTGCCCCAAAGTATCAGCTGTATAATGTATGCTTATAGTCATTTATTCTTTTACTTTCATCCTAATCTAGCACCAGAGGGTATACTGAAAGTAGCTATTTTTATGGAGAGGTAGGGAAGCAGGCAGTATTCACATATAAAACTTGTGTATCTTTGTAAGCAGTTATGTCATTTTATTGGGAATTACTATTTTGTTAGCTTTGAACATTAAGCTTTATGCACAATGAATTTACCCTTGACAGAAAAAAACATGTCTGGATTTCTTTCCTTACTTATGATATTTGTTCAAAAGACTGTTTAAAAAAAGTCTAAGATGTACCTCAGAGCATCAAGAACCCTGTGAATTCTGAAGGTCTAGTGACCTCAGGCTTAATTCAGTTACTTCTTCCACACTAATTACAGCAAAGTCTCGACCAGCAATGGTGTAATAAATTGCAAAAAAAATAAATAAATAAAAATAAATGTAATTTCTCTGGATGGTGTGGGGCCAGGATGGCACAGGGAAGGAACTGGAAGGACCAGCTATGCAACAGAAAGCCAGGTAGTCTTTAGTCTAGGACTCCATTTCACCTAAAATTGGCCTTGTTGATTACAGCTGGACATCTCAGGTATATATATTCTAAAAAGTGGCTATAATCAGTGGGTACTTAGTCTGTTAGTGAAAGTGACTTGACTCCATCAGCTGATCAGAGTTAATGGTTATGACCTGTTGTAATAGAGCCCCACCCCATTCCAGTTAGTCCAAAGCATTCATTTGCTTCTGCAGCCCCCTCCCATTTGCTTTAAAGGCATCAGCTATCACTGCTGCAAGACTATATGTTTCTGACAGAATCTAATATATAAGGTGGCCTGGCTGAGTTTCTTTTACCTGTGAAATCAGCAGAAGGCTTTCAGTTGGATTACAGGGTCAGACTCTGTCAGCAGTGACCTTCACTACGTAGTAGGTAAGCATAGGCTTACCCTTCTGCACTCACTAGCGTAGAGATCACTTTCAAGTGGACTGTCTGTCATCTAAAATCTGAATCACAGTGAGTGGATTTCTAACCATAGAATTCTAAGCCCCTTGGCTTCCGGCCCACTAGACAGATAATGTTGTTATCCTAAAATATTCCATAACCTTCAGCTGAAGTTACAACTGGATATAATAAAGTGGTCATCTGGATGAAAAACAGTTTTTTTTCCCCAGGGGGTAAGCTCCACTGCACCATATGGTAGCCTCCCCCCCCCCCCACACACACACACACACATGCACTAACTCTGTGCATGCAAGCATGAAAACCCAAAAGCTTTGAAATCACTGTCACTGCACTAATAGAAAAGGTACTGACTGTAATACTCACAGCTTTAACAAGCTGTACCTCATGGAAGAACATTCAGTGAGTTTCAATCCTTTCCAGTTTCTAACTAATGGAGAGAAGGTGATTTTAAAATGATAGATATGCAAGATCTAAATAGTGTTAAGGATTTTAATTTGTAGGGATACAAAATGTCTAGCATATATTTATTTTTAAGCTTGTGCAGTTTGAAATACTGAGAATGGTTACAGAAGGCTGGGTCTGTCTTATCTTTTATGATATGGCATAACATATATATTTTTTTGGACACTAATGAAATAAATTATAGAAGAACTGAGCTATGTTGTTCCTTTGCTTCTGTGACCGCAGAAAAATACTTGGAAACATGTAAAAACTGCAAGATTATTACTGTGCCTCGACATCACAGTCACAAACTAAGGAAGCACTATCTCTCAGTTTTGCTGTTGTCTTTTAAGAGGTGCTCATTCTGTCGTTTTTGATAAATATCCTGTACACTGAAGCTGAACTCATTTTGTATATTTATTTTTAAATATCTTGATATAAATGCTGAATATACATAATCCTAGAGCATCCAGGTCTTAAGCAACTTATTTATTGCATTGTTTGTCTGATTTTGTGCTTAGCTTGAGTTGTTTTATTGCTTTATACTGGCGGTGGTAACAAGTTCTACTCCTGGTGTATCCAAGTGTTGAAAAATATATATTTTGTGTTATCTCCTCGATCTAACTTAATGCCACCTTTGGAAACAATTTTCAAGAATATGGTTTTTGCCATTTAGAGTACTGGTAAATAACTATGTCCAGTACCACTGAGCAGTTAACGGTACACATTTATGTATGCATTGAACATGACTAAGCCTTTTATATTAAAATTCAAATTTTCCTTGGTGGACTACACATCTATTTAAATTATCTGCTTGCTGAACTTGCATGAAAGCAGAAATTGTATTAAATATTTCCAAATTTGATCCTATAAGGGAAAAAAGTGTGTAGATTTCATAGATTTGGTAAATATAACACTGTTTGATAACAACTCTGAATATTCCATTTTGTTTTGTGAACCACCTTAGCAGAAGTAGTTTGACTCTAGTGTTAATGAAACATTTTTACTGGTAACCATTTGAAATGTCTGGATGCAGTTTTAGCAAGTCCAATAACACTGAGAATGAAAGGCCAAAAAATGGGCTTGCATATTCTGTGAGAGCGCCATTTCTTGGAATATTCCCTTTTCTCAAAGGTAAGGTGATCTCGGAGTTAGTGTGTAATAAGTATGGGGTAGGTCCGATTATTCAGGCATCTTTATGCAACAGAAATCCGATATGATGATGCACAGTAGTGATTTTTGTCTTTCTTATGGTTCTGTTATATTTTGCTGAGTGCAAAATATTTTAGCTCATGCTATACGTACATTTCAGCAATGATTTAATTTACATCTGCAGTTATTCTTTTCTGTCTGTTTTACAGGATGCTCAGTTATGTCTTTGAAAGCTAGCATGTCATTCTCAACATGTACTGAAATAATTTAGTATACAATTGATTTTTTCCCCAGGGATTCCCTCAACCTGCAAACAAGTAGTAAGCGTTGACTCTACAAGAGATATTGAATGGACTACTTATACCTGTACACTAGGATTCCATGTTTTTGGTAAGTGTGTATTGTTTGATTCAGAGGTTTCTGTATTTTGCTGCGATTCTGTGTAAACCCACAAATCTTACAGAGTCTTTTGACTATGTTTATAATTCCTTATTAACTGTCATTCTTCCTTTGGACACATAGGTACATAGATATATACTAGGCTAACAACACCTGGGTCCCTTATAAGCCTAGCTGTGTAAGCCAAATGTGACCCGCAAATTTGATTTATATAGTTGGTGATTTACTGATTTGTCTCTGTCCATCACTTATATAACAACCAAACCAGGGGTGAATTTCCAATTACCCATCCATTGTATTAAGTTGCGCTTAAAAAAGGATAGGGAGGAAGTCAGCTTCACATGGGTGGGAGACTCGGGTCCTGAGAATTGCAATCCTCTGAGAAACATCTCTGTCTCCCTCCAACACATCTTATTTATGTCACAAGCAATATGTAGGTCTTTTAATCTAGTAGTTCTGATGCTGTTTGTTTTGTGGATGTACAAAACGTTAGCCAAAACAGGGTCTGAGATTTTTTGTATGCCAACCAAAGATCACCTCTCAGAAGTCTGTATGATACTGAGTAAAGAGAAGGGCTTTGAGGCGATCAGTGTAGGACATTGTGTTTATTCCCTGTATTCTTTTTGTAAGGATCCTTTGTGGCCATTCCATTTGCTGCATGTGTCTGGTCAGGTTCATACTGAAGGGGGCATTATACTCTATGATGGGTTTGATAAAGGCTGAGTAGAATGGTATGATGACTACTCTGGCCCCAGATGTCATGCCCTTGCTTATAAGATGAGCAATATAGAAAGATTTTCTCATTATCTTGAACACATGTTGGTCGAAGGTTAGGTTGCTACTTACATGAGTTCTCAGATCCCTGAAGAGAGCATTGACTTTAAGGGTGTTTTATTGATGACTTAGTTACCCAGGGTGACAGACTTCCCAAAAGATACTCTAATGGATTTCTTAGCATTGAGTTTTAAGTTATGGCATTGGCACCAGTGAGCCCGATAACTATCCAGTGTGTTATAAAGGGGTGTATACCTAGTTCTGTAAGTTTGTTGACAATGCCTGAGTGGGATATTGTATCAAATGCTTTAGCCAGATCTAGGTAGGTAGTATGCGCTGTTTTTCCCTCATCCATTTCTTTAGTGACCTTTTCAAAGCAGTCCACCAGATTCAGTAACCATGACCTTCCTTTGACAAGGGCAAACTGGGATGGATTCTGTGTCTGGAAGTTTCCTATGTGCTTGCTGATAATTTGCATGAGAATTATTTCTATGACTTTGCAAGTAAGACTAGTCAAAATAATGGGTCTGTAGTTTCCAGAATCTGTTGAAGGGCCCTCCCTTATGAAAGGGGATGACCATCACAGTTATCCATTCATGTGACACAAAGCCTGTTTAAGACTGTATTTAAATAATGACTTCAGATGTTCTGATAACTCATACTTTAGACTATTCAGGAG
Source organism: Protopterus annectens (assembly GCF_019279795.1). Taxonomy (NCBI): domain Eukaryota; kingdom Metazoa; phylum Chordata; order Ceratodontiformes; family Protopteridae; genus Protopterus; species Protopterus annectens. Next base: position 918,231,543 of record NC_056737.1, read on the forward strand.
GCGTCCTTTGATGTCATTGGGGTCCATTTTGGTTGTGTTATTGACTGTAGTGAGTGCAGGCAGTACATTCTCCCTAGTTAGAATTGGAGGATATTTTTTGGGGGATAGTTGGGGGTGAAGGGGGTAAAGTTGGAACTGAATTTTGTCCACTAACAGGTTCGCTGTATTACCAGGCTCGGTGAACGTGACACCATTAACCTCTAGTACAGCACATTGCTGTGCACGGCACTTGAGGTTTCTGACATAGCTATAGAAGGCTTTATGGGTTATCATTCATTTGGGAGGCTATCTTAACCTCAAAGTTGGCTTTGCTTGACCTAATTAGCCCACTTAGTTGCCTGTTTATTTTGATGAGAGTCCCTTTCTTTAGGGGATTTACTCTTCCTGAGTTTTCCTATTTTTTTCCTTTTGTTTTATATTCTGTTTAATTCTGAGTACCACCTGGGTGGTTTATTTCTGTGGCAGCCTCTAAGCAGTCATTGACATGGTTATACAGAGTTTCTGAGAGCAATTCTGCATAGGCTGCTGTGTTCTCTGGGTTTGGAAGAGCACTGAATTTTGACAAACCATCACTTATAAAAGGTAATTTGTCTTGGAATCATTCCTGTTACTGGTTTTAATGGTATTACAGAGGTGATTTTGAAGGAGACAGCTTTATGGACAGACCTTAACAAAGAGGGTGAGATATGGGGGGGGGGGATGCAGCTTTCTCCCATATGTGTAAGCAGGAGGTCCAGTATGTTAGAGCCTCTAGTAGGTGTATTCACTATTTTGTCATGGGTGTTTGCATTTACAAAGTCCAGGACTCTCTGTGCCTACAGATGGTTCTCAGTCTATAGAGGGGTAATTAAAGCCTTCCATGTGTATGGTGTTAGTGTTTCCAGAAGGTGCAAATATGCAGTATGGGATTTTGTCAATGGTGATCTGCATATGGAGGAACTCTGTTGCATCATCCTGTCTGACCACCGTAGGGGTCTGCTTGTTACTGATTATTATTGAGACACCTCCTCCTTTAGCCCTTGTCTGTGCAGCTACTGGTCTAAGAGTGTGGAAGGCACTGAAACCTTTCACTGCTGGGGTGTACTCTTAAAAAAAAAAAACAGAAATTCACACACAAAAGCAGGAAACGGCAGTGATCACTCAAAATACCTTGTGTGATTTAGTAATCAAAGGTACTTAATTTTTCTGGAATGTAGGCTAAGAATGTAGGCTAGGATTTCAAGCTTTGCTGAGCAGGAAACTATATGTAGTAAAAGAGGTTTGCTCAAGAGCAATATTGGTTGCTGTGTGGGCACTCAGTATCAATGATCTATGGAAAACAATAGGTGGGTAGAGTACAGTATCAATGATCTATGGAAAACAATAGGTGGGTAGAGTACAGTATCAATGACCTATGGAAAACAATAAGTGGGTAGAGTACAGCATCAATGATGTATGGAAAACAATAGGTGGGAATAGTACAGTATCAATGATCTATGGAAAACAATAGGTGGGTAGAGTACATAAATGCCTTGTACAACAGTCAATAGCAATGAAAGAGGGGAGGGAGGGACTTTGGAAATTAGATTATCATAAGGGGTGGAGACATCCTTATAAAACAACAAAATAGGGTGAGAGGGTTGAGTAGAACAAGCAGGCTAGTTAGACAGGCATCCGATTAAATAAAAGTAATATTGGTGCTCTCTCAGAAGATTTAGATTAATGTATTAGTGAGGAATGGGAAAGACACTGAATGCAACTTTAAGCAGGTAAAAGATGAGCCGAATTTAAAAGCACTGAAGTACAAACTGAAACAGAGATGGTTCTCTCGCTGTTGAACTTGTGCTACAGTTTAAGGCACAAGACCATACAGAAATTTACCAGTAACACTGTTTATGGAAAAAAATGCAATAATAAATGACTAAGGGTCAAAATCTGGCAGTAGTACACAGTTCTGCTACAGCTGTAAGTTAAACTACAAGACTATGTATGGTCCAACAGAGTTTAAATTACAAATGTATAGCTTTTACAAATAATTATACTTGTGGAAATAGACATGCAGAAACACCATCTTCCCACAACTGCCAATTAAAATAAAAGACTAAGGTCCCAGAACAAACTAAAAAAATGCAAATAGATGTAACAGAGCAGAAAAGTACAAAGTAGTAGTAGTATCACAAAGGCCACTATAAGTGCAACTTAAATATTTATGCAGAATTGAAATAATTTAATTTTTTTTTTTTCTTGGTGAAAAGCTAGTTCACAGTTCCACACCTCTCCCAAGTCTTGGATAAAATACCAAAATTTATCCTCAGCTGCCATGTAAGCATAATGCAAATTAAAAAAAAAATGTTTCTACTAATCTCTTCACCTTCTGTAGTTGTCTTCCACAAGATTAAGTATTGAACACCATTTTCTTTACTCTTCTGTCCAACCTCCTATCGTTTCACTTTCTTGAAGTCTGTGCAACTCTCTATGCACATCATACGTTTCTTTTTGAGGATAAATAGCAAACCAAAATAAAAAAAAGTTTCCTGTTAGATAAGAACTCTTATGAAATATAGTTAACTTCCATACATATGAAACATAACCTTACAAAAACAAAGGTCAAGTTGTTTTGAACGTATTCTTGCTCTATGCAGACTTCTACAGTCTGGCATGTTAATTTATTAATCAAAAAATCTGTAGAGATGATAACCACTTTAAAATATGTAATTCTGTTGTCTGACCCTTTCCAGCTCACCACTGGTTTTGACCAGTTCCTGTCTAAATAAACAGATCACTGCTTCTCTGTCTGCTTTGATGCTACTGTTACCCAAATAAAAACATATCAACATGGGGTTCATTCATCCACAAACTGAATATTGATCTGTGTTTGCAGTAGTATCCTCTGTAACCAGTGTACCTAGCTACTGTTAAAAGTAAAACTTAACCGGCAGGTTTATCCTCTTGTCTTTAGAAGCTAAGAACTGCTGTCAGATCTTATCCAGACTAGACTAACTGCCCAGTTTGAAAGTGTTATAAATGCTACTGTGTCTGCATGTTGATTTTAAACTCCTTTCTTTTGCTTCCTTCCCATTGTGGAGTTTGCAGCATATGTTTTTTAGTTTTACACTCTAAGGTCCAGAGGCAGCTTATGGTGCTGGCTGCAGGGCTGTAGCACCCCCCCCAGTCAAAAAAGAAATCAAAAGTGAAGAAGTATTTATTTTTGCTTTATTATATATTTTTTTTTATTTTAAATGGCATTACTCTATTACCATGCATGCTATGGTGCATATGCAGGTTTTCGAGAATGGCCAAATATTGTAGCTTAAAAAGAAAAAAAAAGTTGGCTAATTCCATTTGTTGGGCTGTTTATGAAGGTAGGAGTTACAACAGTTCTTCCTGTCTGTTCTCATACAGTTGGACAATGAAATGGTAGCTCACTGGGGCTGCAGCATGAAGCAGCGAAGAGCTTTTTTCTATTGACCCAGGCTGACTCATGTGACTGAGGAAGCCTAAAAGTCGAAGAAGATTTAATTTGAACAGGCTTGAGAGATGGACGATAGTTTATTTTAAGTATTGGGTAAAAAGGAAAGCTGGACTGAACCTTACCATAAACTCAAAGCCTTTCAGAACAATCAGCTTAGTGGAGATGGTCATTAGTTTAAAAGGAGCCTCGAGCTGAGGTTACTACATGGAATTGTTAACTGGCAATCTTCCATAGAGGGTAAGCTGGAAAACACGCTTTATTTCAAAGGTGGCACCTGGCTAGACTTAAGATTACCCTTACTTTTAGAAAAACTTTGAGTAAAATTTATAAAAAAATCTATGTATTATGAAATAAAGTTTTATGAGTAAATAACTGCCATTTTGAAATGCGCTGAACATATAATTGTTTTTAGTTTTTAATATATAACCCCCTTTTCCACAGGTGATTTTTTTTTTAATGACTGATAATTGGGTGATGGTTGTTGTATTTGTGTAAGCTGTGTGTGCATCATTGACTTCTTGGACTTTGTGGTCCATAAACTAGAAAAACGTATTAAGAGGGGAGTTCTAGGTGATATACTAGGTGTGTTAATAGACTTTACAAAGTGGAAAACAGCCTTTTCTTGTGGAATTTAACTTATTTGCTAGGGTCCAATGTCCACAGATAAGAATCACGTGTTTCTGTAAGATGTTTTCAGCTGCATCCCTGTAGTCATGTGATTGAGCTCATTTTTAGATTTGGTAAAGGGGTAGATGTTAATTGAAAATTATGAAATGCTGCTAAGTATTTAATTCTTTATTTTCTGTAATTGATATGCCAGGGAGATTAGCACCACTACAGCTCTGTTGTCCAGCCACTTCGGTAGTGGCAATATTAGAAAAAATGTTTGCCAGTTGGGGGTTGTCATAATGGTTAGTGTTTACCTCACAAACACAAGGTACAGTGTCTGAGTCCAACTATTGTGTAGGGGGTGTAATACCATGCAGACTGACTGCCTACTAGTGAAAGGGATGGGGGGGTTGGTATAATGGTTAAGGTGTTTACCTCACAGACACAAAGTACAGAGTTTGTCACCTTTGAAAGGGAAATTTAGGCTTAAAATGGCCCACAAGGGTAGCTAGCCCAGTACTTTCCTATGGATCTATGAACCATGGTGTGTGTGTGTGTGTGTGTGTGTGTGTGTGTGTGTGTGTGTGTGTGTGTGTGTGTGTGTGTGTGTGTATTTTGAAATGTGTAGGGAGATAGACGCTTGTTTTTAGTTGACACATTTAAGAAGAATGTCTTCTGATTTTCTTTTTTTTTTTGCAAATTGATAAGGACTGCAGCCAGTAAATGATGACAGAACTTTGAGTTTTGGACTTAGCCTTCAGAAAAAGCATGTCAATACAAAGTTTATTGTTATATTTTCCAAATATATAAGGGCAATATATGCCCCCAATTTTGGTCCTTTGTAACCCATTGTTTTTTGTTTTTTTTTTTTTTTTTAAGTATTTCTTTGATTCACTAGTTATGAAGTTCAGAGGTATGTGGGTAGGTTAAGTGGGTTGTACATTGTATTCTGGCAGCAGTTAGAGTTCCTGTGTGTCTTTTATTTATGCAGTTATTCACTTGACTGCAATCAAATTTTAGTGGTGTATAATCAGTCTTACAAGCTATTATAATTGATGGTCACATCTGTGCACACACATTTGTGTTAAATTGTTTTGGACAGTTATTACATTGTATTACAGTCGGATATGCAAGGTATACCCAGTCAATAAATGTGACTAATTGCTGGATACAGGGCTGTTGGTTGAACTGTGACAGTTAGGGCAGGATGTGTGTTATAACAGCTGATTAATAGCAATAGGTAGCATTGCTGTCTCTGGTTGAGTTTTTCTGTGATCTTTTCTTTGTGGGGTCTTCATGTGCTTTCCTGTTTGTATGTAAGTTGTATCCAGGTACTCTGGTTTCCGCCTCAGAACTCCAGGTGTATAATGCATGCCTGTTTGTGATTTACTTCATCCAATCTAAGGGGGGCTACACAAAAGGTAACTTTATTTCGAGGGGCTACACAAAATGTAACTTTATTTCGAGGGGTAGGAAGTCAGGCGTTATTCCCCAGATAGGATTATTTATCCTTGCAAGCATTTTTTTTTTCATTTGATTTTATTGTGAAATACTACGTTTTTAGCTCTGAACATTAAGCTTTACGCGCAACTTATTTTTCCTTGAAAGAAAAAAAAATCTGAATTTTTTTCCTTGCTTTCGATTTTTGTTCAAGGCATCATTGAGTGAAAAGATTATGAGAAGCTCTTAGGATGCACCACAGAGCATTTAGAATCCTATTGCTTTTGGGGACTAGCAGTCTGTAAGACCAACAGCTTAATTCAGCTACTTCCGCCATATTTACACCTGTGCAATCTTGGCTGGTAAAAACTATGAAAAAACAATAAGAAGTAATCAGTGTGGATGTTATGGGCTGGGATTGAGTGGTGGGTGGGCAAGGGAAGAGTACTGAGGAGGTGCGGGAGGGGGGGGGCTATGGAGCCCTTTATCAAGGGCTCTATTTTCCTTAAGGCTGTCCTCCTTGATTGCAGTCAGATATTTGAGGTGTATGTAGTCAATGAAGTGGCTATAATGAGTAGGTGCTGAGGCATGAAAGCGACTGACCCCAACTGCTATTTAATCACAGGTAATGGTCATTGACCTTAACCCCACTCATCCAGTTGTTTTTTGCAGCACCCCCTCCAAAACCCTACTTGTTAGAAGTTACCAGCTGCCACTGGTAAGGCCACTAAAATTACATGCACTCTAAAAGAACATTCAAGCCCTTCCATATCATAAGCATTTTACCATAATAAAGGCTTTTTTCTACTACTGGACATTTGAAACAGTTATAGTCCTCCGTTGGGGGGAGGACTTAAAGTTCTTAACACAGTTTGTATCTTAAAAAATGTCCATCATGCCATTGCTTATAATTCTTACTGTCCTGTACCCATAGTCACCATTTTCAGATAGATGTAGTACTCTTTATCCAGTTATGTTTTACAGATGGAAAACTTGTTGAATAAATACTTAAAGCTGCCTGTCAATTACTGTTGGATGTGGTTTCTTTCTACACTTGTTAAATGTATGGACTATTTGTGACCCTACCATTGTGTAACTGCTGACTGATCAGTTCTTTTTCTTCTCATTCTGATTGTGTCAGGAAATTGCCTGATCATAATATAGTCGTTTAGTTACCAGAGGATTAAAGTAAATAGCCATATTAATATTGTATTGTAAATATTTCTCCTGTATCATACATTCATTAACTATTATGCAACACTTTTAAAATGTCTCTAAAAACTGGGTATTTGTTGGCCTAAATGGGATATTTCTAGCAACAGTAAAATGTAGTTAACACCACAAAAAGATCCTTCAGCCAAGGATGGCAAAGCAATCAAACTTACTCCCATTTCAAGTAACCAAAGCCAGGTAGCCAAAATTAGTAACCAGAGCCAAGAAAAAGGTTACTAGTACTGTGTTCAAACTTTCAGACATGTGCACAAATTTTAAAAAGTTTGAATTATTTCTACTTTCTGTGATAAATATATCAGAGAGAGGGGTAGTCCTGGGAAAGAGGAACTTGTATGGCAATGAGGACTGGATGCATGAAGATTACCTGCAATTAATGTATTTCTATGTCTCGTCTAATTATGTTTAATTGATGTTATTTGTATGTGTTGATATTGAATGTTTTTATGTCACATGACAACGTGAGGGTTATAAGTTCACAAGTTTTTTATACTCTGCAACTGTTTCACTGGTGATGACTTTGCAATCGCAGATGCTACCACCAGTTCGATGATCTTACCTGCCTGAATGCACTCATTTCTTCACTGTCACTGTGAATAATGCCCTCTACTTGTACTAGAATCTGATTGACACACATCTCTCACTAATTCAGGTGTCTGCTGAACCCCTCACTCACCACAATTCCCATATCATTTCTAATGTGTCTTCCTCGTGAATAGTAGACACTGGATCTTAAGCCAAGTGGCTTTGCTGCACTCCCCCTCCATCATGTCTCCTGGATACATGGGATGTCCAGCTATCTCCTTACCATCCCTTCATCTACCTTCAAGCTTTATCCTGTCATTGAACTTACATTGAGACTTGCAAATATTAGTTAATGTTTGGCAAGTTAACTGTTTCAACAGATGCATCTCAAGTAACCCAAACTTGGCAACTGGACACCTGCCAGCAAGTAGCTTATTGACCTAGATCTGCTGGGTTTTATAGCAGACACACACTGGCTAATAGAGCACATACACCCCTCCCACCATTATCATGGGTCCCAGGCGTAGGTCATAGTAGGCCAGGTCCTCAACCCACTGATCACTGGCAAATACCCATGCCCATTTTTGGTGACCGTCAACACAACCAAATAATCTAGAACAATTTTTGCACCATTGAGTGACTAATTTAGGCAAGGCACATAGTCTGTGATTCATGTTCTCCTATCTTGAGAATACTGTGCACCACAGTTGATGCCCAAAGAAAATGGTCTATATAACTCTTTCCCAATAGGCACCATGTAGAGTCTCTGTTGCTACCCACAACACCATTCTTGGGTCCTCCATTCATCAGCCATATCACTGAGTAGAGTGCCCCCTTTGGTGCGCACCTAACCAGACACATCTAACAACTGGAATGTCCACAGAGGTTCCTCACCAAAAGAATACACGGCACAAGTAATGTGTCCTATGCAAACCACCTCAAAGCCCTATCCCTGAATTTGAGGGGAGATCTATTCCTGGGATACATGGACCCCCCCCCCCAACACACACACACACACACTGATGGACCTCCTGCATATTTGCAAAATCCTTGTTCTAAAGATTTGAACCTTACCTGTGATATAAATAGGACTTGCTGGACAGGTGTGTATCTCAGAGACTCTGGAACAGACTCCCCTTCCGTGTGAAGCAGAAATTCTCCCTAACCTAATTCAAGTGCAACTTAGACAATTGAATGGAGAAAAGGAAATTCATCCCTGGTTTGGCACCTGTGTCTCTAATGAACACAGGCAGCCTGTAAATGGTTCCTGTCCTTGCACTTGTCAAGGATACCAGAATTTGTCAGAGATTTGGGATGCTAGGCTTAAAAAGGCCCTACTGGTCATTAGCCTAGTATACATTTATGAACCTATGAAAGATGCTTTGTTTCTAATTGTAAATGTAAAAAATGTATCTGAGAACAGGAAAGGCTTTATGTTTAAGGAAAAAAAAAAAAAGAATAAACGACCCTATCATTTACTAGAAGCAAACTAGGTAGGAGAGAGATGTGGATAATTGCCATGGCTGTGATTTCAGTTTGAATAAAATGTGCAGAATTGAATATGAGACTAATAGCTACAATAAAAAAATTAAACATTTGCATTCAGAGTCAGGATATGCAACCATGGGATGTCACTTTAATTTAAGGAACATCTCCCCACTTTATCATTAAAATAAGTGCTAAGTAAAGCATCTGAAAGTCCTTAAAACAGAGGCCCCTTTAAAACTAGGGGACAGATTAATATAGCTATCAAGATCCTATCCTTAGTTGGCAAGAAATTTGTTTCTCAATTAGGTGTGTAATGATGTCAAGAAAGTTTCGAATATTGACTTCCAGGATGGCTGCACACTAAGTAACAGTCTAATTTCAGTTATCCCAGTATAAAAACAGAAACTCTGAAGAGAGAGTCATGAATTTGTCTTTTTGGATAAAGTTGCCAGCAAAAAAGAAATACAGAGAACCTAAAAGAAAATCATCCTGAAAAGGTGAGGGGAAAACACTGGCTGGGAAGAATCCTACAGCTGTTAAGCAAAAAAGCAGTTTAAGCTCCAGCTTTGGTGCATGGCATGACTTCCAGTAATCTAGAGGAAAAAATAAGGCAAATGTGCTCAGAGCTGGTTAAAATAAATGAAACACTGAAGGAGTACATTAACTCGGATAAGGCTGGAAAAAAATGGAAGACGATTTAAATAGATATTCCAATGAGCTGATAAAACTGCAAAAATCAAATGTCAAAATGAAGAAAAGGATGACTGAGAATGAAATTGCTCAAAAAGAGGTGTTTCAAAAATGGTAGAGGACACAGCACATAAGGAAAAAAAGACTTTCTGTTGTACCAGAGAAATGTAAGGAATAGACTATTAATTTTATGAAAGCACAAATAAGAAACTGAACTAGTATTCCACAGCAGGAGTCCTTAATTAAAAAGGCACATCATGTGTATACTCCAAACCTAGCCATGAGAAATCAGACAAGACCTCTAATAGTAAAGATGCAATCCTACCAGCAGAAAGCATTGATTGTGACAAATATGTGGCAGAAAGACAGCATACCATAAGATGGAGACGTAGAGTTTTTGTGGAAAAGGATTACTCACTGTACACAAGAAGGGAGAGGAATACATTTTTCCATCAATCAGAGAATGTCAAAAGGTAGGTGTGATAATCAAGCTGCTGCATCTAGTTATCTTCATAATATTTTTCTTGGAGAAGGCAAAGTCATTATTTGATACAGAACATGCTAAGATGGAAATAAACGTTTGTCCAACAAAAAGTGAACTACCAAACGGAAGGGGATTCTTCTGCTTATTCTTCTGATAATAAAGCAGATAGAGAGACTATACCAGTGAAATCATTTCCAGTGTTTCACAGGAAAAAGCCAGAGTTTAGAGATGGAGATTGCCATGAGGAACACTAACAACTAAGAAATTAATGAAAAAATGTAGGATTCAAAGCTCCAATCACATTTGTGAAATATGATGGAACAAGAAAACCTGGAAATATTGGACTTTGTTAAACTGTAGGGGATTCCAAAGCATATACCCTACTTCACAAAATTAAGGTTTTGAAGAACATTAAGGAGAGGGAAAGTGGAAGGAATGAGGTAACAGTAAGCAAAACAATGTTTGTTCTTAACAGTGTTTTTATAAAACATGATGCATACTGCGTGTTATACAGTAAAGCATTTTCATTTATTTTGTCAGTCATAGAGACACTAAAGTAAACAGGTGCCCTTTTTCCCATTCTTTCTTTCTTGTTTGTTTTTAAGACATATAGGCACTTCAGTGTAAAAAAGAAAGCCTGAACAAAAGCATGTTTTAGATGATGGGCTGTAATCTTAGGTTGTTAAAAGGTATACAGAGCATGAAAGAAAGTAAAATGTATATGCTATTTCTTAGTTTTACATGGGAGTATGACTGGATAAAGGCTCTTGGCTTGATCTAACAACAGTATTTTAAGTGAAACCAAGTAAACAAAAAAACATTGAATGTAATAAATGCTTTCCTTTAGCAAATAAATATTCATGGTGCAACAGGAGAAGCTTGTAGCTGAAAGCTTCATGTTTCTATGGAGCCAAGCTGATGAGAGCAATAAAAACAGAATACTTTTTTCATTCAGTGGCTAAAAGATAATATTTTTTGAAAGCATTCAGTTGTTTACTGCATCTGGGAGAGGAATAAAAATAAGACAAAACAGATGGCACTTAGTGTAAGTAGAAGCACAGGCTGTACCGTGCATCTTAGCATAGATAATCTTCATTATAGGCCAATTAAAGCTTGTGTGTAGCTGTCATTCTGGCACAATTGTTAATTTTAGGAGGGTTAAACTTAATTATTTGAAGATGTACATAGTTGTGCATGTTTGTATTAAGTTAATAGATTATGGAAGTGTTCGGGGAGTTTGTATTTGCTTGAAGGTTTTCAATAAAACCTCTTAGAGAATAAGTTAAGTCCAAATTTGGTCAAGATGGCTACATATTAGAGTTATGAAACCAGATGAGGGGAAGAGGGATTTGGTGGTTATGAATAACATTGACTATATCAGCAAAATGGATACATTACTTAACAAACATATAGCCTTTTTTAGGTAAGGTTCAAATGACAAATTCACCACCGTAACAGGTACAAGCAAGCAAAATCTGAGGGTAATGCTACTCAATGCTAGAAGTCTAAACCTCAAAATGTACTAACTAAAGGCACTCCTTAAAATAGAGAACATTGACATCTGTGCAATGACGGAGACCTGGTTCAAAGCTCCAGAGAGCACCCCTGCATTACCAGGCTATAATACATATCACACCTTTCGGCCACCAAACCCGGACCTAAACACTAAAGGTGGAGGCGTGTCCATTTTCATTAAGGATATCCACAGCTCCAAGCTAGTTGCTCAACATAATGCATCCGAGATTATCCAAGTTCAACTAACTCTGGGAAAAACCGCAATCCAGATTGTAGCTTGCTACATACCCCCCACCATGCCCCAGGATTCCCACTTCTCGCTTCTTGATGCACTGGAAAATATTAAGGTACGACCCAGCACTCCAATAATGGGTGATTTCAACTACCCTACCATTAACTGGGAAAACTACTCATGTACCAACTTTTTTGCTCAACGTTTTCTGGAAATCATCAATTCCAATGCTGTGGACCAACTTATCCACACCCCCACCAGGGGCAGCAATATCCTAGACCTGGTCATCACCAACATGGGTGACCGGTGTTCCACACCAGAGGTCAGCTCCTCGTTGGTCAGATCCGACCACAAGCTAATCACCCTAGACATCCACATCCCGCTCCCACCCCTAATTAGGAAAACAACCGTAAAAAATTTCTCCAAAGCCAACTTCATGCTTCTTAAGACAGAAGTGGCAAACTTCACGACACCCATGCAGATAGACAATAGAGGTATGACTGCTGAATCCTACACAAATGCACTTTATAAGCACTTACACGAGTGCATGGATCGTGCTATCCCTAACAGAACCAATATGCTATCCTCCAAAAAAAGGAAGCCAATCTGATGGTCTTCTGCCATAAACAAACTCTACAACAGAAGAAAGAAACTGTTGCAAAAAAGAGTAAAATCCCATGATTGGAGGAACCCTGGTCAGCCTCAGTAAGAAACTGAGATCCCTCATAAAATCCTTCAAAGCTAGTTATGAAAACAAAAATTGCCACCAATTCTAAAGACAACCACAAAGCATTCTATAGCTATGTCAAAAATCTCATTGACAACACTCAGATCTGCTCTGAGTTACAGCACAATGACACTAAATATGCAGAACCAACTGATATTGCCAACATCCTGGCAGATAGGTTCAGTGCTAACTTTACCTCCCTCTCACCCCCTAAAGGGCCCATCTTAAGCATCCATGGGACCTGACAACATCCCAGGCTGCCTACTACATGAATTGGCACCCCACCTAAGTACCATGTTCAATCATAGCCTTACCGCAGGCTTTGTGCCCATTGAATGGCGCACTGTGACAGTTAACCCACTCCACAAAGGGGGGCCACAACAGACCCCGGGAACTACCACCCCATTAGCCTGATAAGCCTCATCTGCAAGCCCATGGAACATATCATCATGGAACTCATAAACAAAGACATTGGAGATCTCCAGACTCTGGACCCCACACAATTTGGGTTTGAAAAAGGCAGATCATGTCTCCTTAACCTGATAGACGTCTTTGAAGTAGTCACCAAAGCCATACATGAGGGTAAGGTGGTTCACACAGCCTATCTAGATCTCGCCAAGGCGTTTGACACCATCCCCCACTCTGGAATTATAGATAAACTCACTAAACTAGGTATAAATCCCTATTTCACAAGATGGGTTGCCAACTGGCTTACTGAAAGAACCCACACTGTGAAAGTAGCAGACTCCAAATCAGACTTCAGACCAGGGACAAGTGGAGTACCACAGGGTTCAGTCCTGGGTTCTCTCCTGTTTGGTATCTACTTCTCTGAAGTACAGGCTAACACAGAAGGTCTTTGGCTAACTAAATTCGCAGATGACTGCAAGCTAGGAGCCATAATTGAAACTCCTAACGATGTAGACATCCTACAAAAGGGCCTCACTGAGACAGACGCCTGGTGTCAAAGACATGGTCTCAAGCTCAATGCCAAAAAGTGCATTGTCATCCCCTTTGGTAAAAATTCTGTACCCATGAACTACCACATAGGCGGTAGTCTACTTAACACCAAAAATGTGATGAGACCTTGGGACACAGGTGGACAGTAGTCTCTCCTTTGATAATCACATCGCCACAGTGGTCAGGAAATCCTTCTATGTGGCACACCTCATCACAAAAGGTTTCTCATCCAGAGAAAAAGAGGTCATTGTTCCCCTCTACTCATCACTCAATTAGACCCATTATAGAGTACAACGCCCCCTTTGGTATGTACCTCACAAGACATCTACAACAACTGGAAAGGCCGCAAAAATACCTCACAAAGAGGATTACTGACCTGAAATAGATTCCTTAAGCAGACGTCTCAAAAAAACTCCAGCTTTACTCCATCGCATATCGCCTACTCAGAGGCAATCTCTGCCTAACATACAAAGCTATGTCAAACCCAGAGCTGTTGGACATGCTCCACTTAAAGAAATCCCAATCCCTCTGACCTACACGCTCTAGGGACCTAAATCTTGTCACCACAATAAACAGAACATGCTGGAGGGATAGATTCCTGTCCCAGAGACTTCCCATACTCTGGAACAGACTACCTATCTATATAAACAGAGCTCCTCATTAGCACTCTTCAAGAAAAATCTTGATGATTGGATGGGTAATAGGAAATTCACCCCGGAGATCACTTCTGTGGTTCTGCTTGACAGGGGCACAGGAAAATAATTTTCTTGGGTGGCGAAAGCCAAGGTACCTTTTTGGTTAGTCTTGTATAAGCCCTAGGGCCAATAGCCTAGTACCTACCTATGAACATACTTCTGATGAAGTGTCCCGTAATCAAGTTAATATTGATAGAGCTGTCTATGAATTATTAATGCAAGGACAAATTGATCAGCAAGTGTTTGGGTGTCTTGAATAATAAAAATCCATAGTTCCAGCTATTTTTGGCATCCTAAAGATAAATAAGGGTTTACAAGAATCCCACTTTACATCCTGTTGTGGATGCTAAAAAGTCAATGACCGCACACTTTTGTAAAGTTCATTGATCATAGGAAGTTACTAGGCTAATGGCCCTAGGCCCTTATAAGTCTAGCCAAATTCTTACCCTTATTTCCACAATCAGCACCTATTACCCTGTACAAGACGGATGTTCATCCATCCAACCGTCCAGATTGTGTTTGAAGAACTCTGTTTGACATGAAGTGGAATTCTGTTCCAAGGGTGTGGTAACCACTGGGAGACAAATCTGTTCCTCCAGCAGGTTTTAGTAATCTCACATACCAGGTTAAGATCTTTAGAGTGAGCAACCCATGTACCATTTCACTTATGTATATGCAGCCTATCCAATACAGCAGGGTAAGAGATTGCTTTGTATGCAAGGCAGAAATCACCTCTCAGTAGTCTGTATGAAACAGAGTAAAGTGACAGTGATTAGACTATCAGTT